>NC_134560.1:33137920-33424147 GCF_025594145.1 Primulina tabacum | reverse complement strand
GTTCTCTCGGGGTCCATATCAGGTAATTCAGAAGCTTTCACCACCTATAACTCGATCTTTTCTATAGGGCCTTCACGGCCAGAGTTGATTTTCTTCGCAAACTCTTCCTTGATTGCTTCAGCATCGATCTTATGACTTCTACTGATCGTCAGTCCCCAGAAAAAAACACCGTATTTAGAGCGTGCAACGTAGCATTAACATATTCTGTAGGGTTGGGATCACAAAATCCCAGCAAATCCTCCACCTGTCAAGTATGAAAGTTCGTATTTCAAGAGAAATAGGACATGGTATTTTCATGCAAGAAGTAGAGTGTTACAGAGTAGGCAAACTTAAGAGCAATTCAGCATCATACCTTTGCTAGAAGGCAGCACAATCGAGACTTGACCTAACCAACTCTGACTCCGAACTCTGAACTATCAGATGATGAAAGACGGATTTTTTTAATGATAGTAGTTATGTTAGAATGGCGATACTCATTCGGGCTACATGGTAGTTGAATCGGGATTAGAGACTTTTCAGTAGGAAGGTAATCTGTTGGCAGTATACCATGAAAAGATAACTGGTGTTGGCCTGGACCAGAAGGCAAATGGCTTAAAGAAAATTGAAACCTGAGCACATAGCTAGGTATCAGGATGTCTTTGACAGATTACAGCCGCAAGGACCGCCAAGTGAACCCCTCGGAAAAATCCGAATACCTGTGCTAAATTATCGGATTATAAAATTAACGTGATAGTAAATGATGAAACAGAGTCCATTCTCTAAAAAAGAGTCAAACATCGAAAGGGAAAAATTCGGGAATTGTTGTTATCCATAAGTTGGAATGAAATCCTTACATTGCAATAAATGCCTCGTTTCCTTCCCCAAAATTTGACACAGCGTAGGAGTGACTGATATGTATAAGTAGAATCTATTTAAGAGGTTCGTCAAGAACTTTTAGCAAATATGATAAGAAATATCAAGAATTTACAAAGGCAAAAATTGTCCTTTCCGTCATGTTAAACACAATATCATGAAAAAGTTTGTGGGAGAGAATTATATAAACAACAAAAACCAAAGAGATATTTGGAATGATGACATTTTCTTGGTTGGTACATTCTTGACTTGCCTCCTCTTTCGTTTGAGCCAAACCTGTACCTTGTGAAACACGAGTATCGCAGAAAAATGAGTGAAAATGGTTTCTTCAAAGAAAACAAGAAACTGGCTGACAAAATGGGATTCAGAGGATGAATTTTATTTGATTCGAGCAGGAAATTTTGAATCTCATTATAATGTTTGATATAAATGCATAAAATGGAGTGGGACGGATTTGAAATCAATTGTTTAAAATACCTAAACAAGCCAACAGATGTGAAGCATAAATTTCAAATGCTGAGATAGAAATCCATCCTTGACAAAATCGACATGCAAATATGAATTCCTCCAACTTGAATCATTGTTCAAAAGGGGCAGGATGAATGTACCATTATGTATGGCACAAGTTGAAAAATGCTCCTGTTAGCTCGTACACCTGACATACTTCTCCAACTTATCTCTATCCATATTTGCTAAAATGGATGGGTCGAATACATCCACATCCTATACATACACGTTCAGCAAATAAACAGCCATAATTTTGAGAGGAATATATTGTAAACCTTCAACTCATTCTAAAATCAATGAATGTGACAAAATCCCACCTCAGAAACAGATATTCCATGAATCAAGGCATAAGGAAGATCACCGAGACTCGTCGAACTTGAATCAGATGAGAGGAACTTTGGCATCCTTAACACAGTAGATCACAGAAATCTCATGTTTACTCTCGAGCATGTTAAGTAGAAAGATATAAGAAAGAAATCCTCCTACAAAACAGTGGCAAAGAAAAGATGAATAAAGAACATGAATTGCAATAGTTTACATGCGAAGACGAGAATCGCTTACTGCTGGTGTGCTGTCATTGAGCCACCAAACTTAAATTCCTACTCTTTTAAAAAAAATTAGTGTAGTAGGGTCGAATCCACAAGGAACGGAGGATGATTTCTTTCGATTAAATGTAAATACAAGGTGATTTTGGATAATAACAAAATAAAATATTAAAACTAAAATTAAAAAGCAATAAAAAATAATAAATCAAACGAGAATTAAATTATCAAACTCTAATTCAAGGGGATTTTCACTATTCGATTATGTCATTGTTCATCGGCTAACATATTATTTATTCATGGAGTTACAAGTAATTAACCCTAGATTATAGGGATAACCGCTAAAATTCTTGTGTTTTTCTAATTTAATTGACCAAACCCAGCATCAAGTCAAAACTTATCAATAATTAACTGATCACGGTAGCGTTTCATATTAATTAAAAATAGCATTTTCGTTATGTGAAAACAGTTAATCCTAAAATCTAATAATCGAGATAGCTGCAATTGATAGATCGAGTTTCGTTGATTTATTTAGATTGAATATGCTATAATAGCACAACACACCTAATCTATCGCTACTCATGTACCAATCATTCATGTCAATTACGGATCACTGAATTCATGGATAGCAGTAGAAAATTATATATCGAATTAAATTGTCAGATTAACCGAGATACAACTTTCGTATAAATAAATTATGAATCAACAAATACTTGAACAAAACACGAATATTAAATTAAAGTGCAAAAAGTCTCACAGTGATAAATCGAAATAGTAAAAATATTCCTTGAATAAAAAATAAAACTTAGCCTAAAGGTGTGGAGAGAGTTGGATAGAAAATCCTTGAGACATTTTTTTCTTGTGCTTCACGTGAGATGTTGGTGGAAGGTTGTGAGTTGTGTTTTAAAATTGTGCAGCCTCCTCATTCTTCACGTGATGGTAAGTTGGGTCTAAAATTAAGCTAAAAAGCCCACTAATTTCTTAATTAACCCTAAATATTAAAATATAAAATAATAGATAATATCTTATCTAGAGTTTTCCTCCAAGAATTTCCACTAAACCGGACACCATAATTAATTCTTTCAAATCTTGCATAATCTTCACAAAATCATATTTTTCACTTCTTGCAATTTTAGGTAGCTGAAACATGATCACAAGGCGTGGCCACGTCTTGTTCCATGACATCTTCTGGTTTGGTCATTCTCTTTCAAAACTATATCTTGGAAACTTCAAATGTGATAAACATCACATTTTTAACTCAAATTTGCTCCAAAATCATAAAAGTTCCTCCTA
The DNA here is from genome assembly GCF_025594145.1 of Primulina tabacum. NCBI lineage: Eukaryota > Viridiplantae > Streptophyta > Magnoliopsida > Lamiales > Gesneriaceae > Primulina > Primulina tabacum. The sequence goes on along the minus strand of NC_134560.1, from coordinate 33,420,953 downwards.
CAATAAAATTACACAAAAATGTATCAATTAAACATATTGGAGGTTGGAATAATGAGAAATATAAAAATATTAACTATTACGAGCCTATCAACTGCCATTGTAGCAAAGCCTGGTCCAACAAATAGAGCATCAACATGAGACTTATGATCATGAACCAACAATATTTAATACCACTAAATCAGAAAAGGCAGAAGGCAAAATAACATGAAACAAGGCAAAAACTTGTGTGAGACGTGTTGGAATTATTTTTTAGGCTCACATAATTTAATTAATTTTACATGGACAAGTTATCTAATAAAAGACCCAATAAAGTGATCTAATTAATTATGCGTTTCCAAAGTATTAAATAAATTGGTGTGGTCCACCTTATGTGTAGAAACCCAGCCCAATTAGGTCTTCTATGATGGGTCGAAGACTGCTAAGGTTATATAAGGTTATGGTCCACAAGGCACAGATGAATAACACAGAATACATACGGCGCACGTATTCTAGATCTCTCTCCTTCTCTCATCAAAGGCAAAAATAAGGTGGTCGATTCTCTGTTGGCTTGGAAGATCCATAACTCTGACGCTAGATCAATCAATGGATTTTGGTACGTGTTTACTGTCATTTATATTTTCTAATGATTCGACATGAATTCCTGGCAATGTTGTGATATATGGATTTAATCACATTATTTAGAGATTTATTTTATTCAATCTCCAACAAATGGTATTAGAGCCACATTCATGTTGAATTATGAGAATTTTTGTTTATTGATAGTTCGAAACAGAAAAGTATGTTTTATTTCCTGATCTGAGGAGATTTTCTAGTCTATAAATTTTTTGGATTCAGATATGATTTTTCTTAAAATTTTCTGAATTTGGATATGAATAAATTCGTGCTTTTTGGATCTAGAATTTTCGAATTTAACATCCAAAATTCTGATTAATATTTTTTTTTAAAAAAAGAAAATTTGAATTTGTCAGATTTTGGGATAGGCCGCCGGATTCAGGGCAAATCGGACGTCGACGGCCGATTTCCCGTGTCGAATTCCAAGGCGTTTTGTTCGCAACACTTTGGCGCTCATATCCATACCATATATTGATCTGAAATCTCCACATCGTGATTGTATTTCGACTTGAAATTACCAGTTCGGTGCCATGCAAATTCCATCCTTTTTTTCTGATTTCGATCGATTCATGTATGATTGTTGGTTGGAGATGGTATGGAGGTGGTCGTCCCTGGTAAGGCGACGCCTGGTCATGGTCGCCGTCGACTGGTTTGGTTAGAGGTGTAGCGACGACGCGTTTTCTGAGGGTTAGGGTTTTTCGAGATTTGAGAATTTTTGGTTGAATTTAAGGCCTTGTTTGGTTGTCCAAATTTTGAAATCTAAAATTTAAATCTTTTATTAAATTTGACTTCTGCAATTCTGATCTGTAAAAATTAAATTCGACCTTTTCAAAATTCAATTGCATGAAATAAAATTAATATGGAATTATTCATTATTTTATCATCTTTGTTTATTTCGATAAAATATTCGTGGATGAATAATTATAAGGTGTAAATATTTTATTTATTGTATATTTGGTCTCTATACTTTACTTGGCCCAATTAAAGTAAATTTAATTTCTTGTGAAAATTTTAGTTAAATTAATATTTGTATCTCAAATTTGATTAAATTTAAATTTCATGTTAATAAAGTGATTTTGAGATATGTAGATATTGTTAAAGTTCAAAATAAATCGTGTTTCAATTTATGCGAAAAATAGTCGGCCCAAAAGAAGACTATTTTTTGGTCAAATTTCAAACAAAATAGATGATTTTAATGTGCGTCTAGATCTATGCGGAAAATAATCGACCCAAAAAAAGATTATTTTCTAGCCAGATTTTAGATTCAATATATCTTCTTCAAATGTATCTGTTTCTATGCGAAATATAGTCGGCTCAAAGGAAGACTATTTTTTGGCCAGATTGCTGACATAATAAGTGACAAAAAAATGTGTTTATATCTATGTAGAAAATAATCGGCCCAAAGAAAGGTTATTTTTGGCCAGATTATAAGCACATAATTGTGTGGTCTTAAAGCGTGTCAAAACTATGCAGAAATTAATCGTCTCAAAGGAAGATTATTTCTTGCCAGATTGTAGACACATTATATGATATTAAATTGTGTTAAATTTATGCGGAAAATGATCGGTCCAAAGGAAGATCATTTATTGGCCAAATTTTTTAGCATAATATGTGGTACTAAATATGTGATAATTTCGGATTTATCCATGCATGAAATTGTCGGTCCAAAGAAAGGCATATCAGTTGGTCGGATTTATTATCAATATTTAATAACCATGATGTTTGATCTACTACTTACAAATTGTTATTTTTGTTCAAAGACTAAATATCAATGTTATGCTATATATTTTTTATGGGCCCACCACCAGCATGCATATATTTTATGCATATATTTTGTGATCTATTTAATTTAAATATATGCATGGACTATAATTTATTGTGAGTTTTTTTTGTTATATTTTGTTATAGAATCTTCTATATTTGCCAATTTGAACAACATTCCAGTACGTAATGGCTCAAACTTCAAGAAATGAAAAGAACATGTTATGATAGTGCCCGGCTGCATGGATTTGGAGTATGCGCTAAGGGAAGATCGTCCCACACTTTTGACCAGTTCAGGAACTGCTGATCAAAAGGGTTCTTTGGAAAAGTGGGAGCGATCAAATTGCATGAATCTGATGATTATGAAACATTCCATTCCAAATACTATAAGGGTTGCTATTCCTGAAGAAAATGATGCCAAAAAATTCATTACTCAAATAGCATATCGTTTCGCTGCAAATGAAAAGGTCGAGACAATTGACTAAACTTGTCTCAATGCGGTACAAAGAGAAAGGAATAATAAGGGAGTACGTAATGAAAATGTCAAATCTTGTGACTCGACTAAAAGCATTCAAGTTGGATGTCAGAAGACATAGTCGTGCATTTAGTCTTGATCTCTCTGCCTGTGCAATTTAATCAATTCAAAATAAGTTATAATACCCAGAAGGAAAAGTGGACTTTGAATGAGCTTATTGCGCAGTGCGTTCAGGAGGAGGAGAGATTGAAACAAGATGTGATTGAAAGTGCTCACTTGGCATCTAACTATCAAGGTAATTACATCAATAAGAAAAGAAAATGAAGTAATAAAAAAGGAAACTCTGGGACTTCACAGCATATGAAGCAACAAAAACAAGATAAAGTGATCACTTGTTTTTTTTTTTTTTTTTGCAAAAGGACTGATGGGCATGTGAATAAGGATTGTCCTAAATACGCCAATTGGCATGCAAAGAAAGAGTTGCCTAAGGAGCCGGTTGCCAACTGATGGTGAAATATACATCTTATGGAAAATAACAATAAAACTGTTGGGGTTTTTTTTAAAAGCTTTATTTAAGAACTGAGATTTTTATTTTCTGGTATTTGAATTTGAAAAATGAAATTTGATTTTAGTTTCATGTTTGGACAAATCAAAATTTTCCTTTATCCATGTGGTATTTTCAATTTTCCGAAATTCAAATATGTTTGGTATGAGTTCTTGATTGATAAGCTTTATAAATTGAACATCAATATTTTAAATGACATTATGCATGCATGAAATTTTGAAATTAAATGCAAATTAATTTCGTGTGTTGACTTTAGTGGGAGTGAGTAAATTGGAAAGTCAACATTGAGAAGAATATATTGATGTTTATGTCCACATATGTGGTGGTATAAATTTTATTAGGTGGTAATCTCATTCGGTTTTATAGAGAACACCGTTTGGATATTGTGTACATCATTGGAATGTTGGACAGATATTTAAGAAACCCGACATTGGATTATTAATCGGGTTATGCGGTATATAAAGTCACATATCGTAGATCTAACATTTGAAAATAGTTAGATATTTGGACTCCGAATAAATTTGCGTAATTTTATCACCGAAAATGATCACTGGTCTAAGAAACCATGGAGGATCAAGTGTGATAATAAAGCAGCTATATTATATTTATAGAACAACTGAAGCTTGTCAAAGTCAAAATATATAGGCATGAAGTTTCTAGTTGAAAAGAAATACAGAGTGGTTGTGTGTCAATTGAGCATGTTATTGCAAACTCTATAATTGCGGATGCGTTTGTTATGGGTTGGTCACCCAAGATTTTTTGGGCATGTGACACACACTGGTGTTGTCCATATAGTTGATATGCCTTTACAGTGGGAGTTTGTATTCGGTTTGAGCATTGACTCATTTGACATGATTTAAGTTTCTGTACAGACCAAGGTTTATTTGAATTACTCTGAAATAAAGTGGTGCCTTTCATTGCGGTTTAGCATTTGGTTGAAAGTCTGTTATTGGACTCTTTGAGTCATTAGGAGGACCAGTTGGAAATACATGTTTTATTCTTGGATCACATTTATCTATTTTCATGCTACACATCCATACTTGATCTATGTTATTGATTATGCTAATATTATGATCATTGACGGGTCTAGTGATTTTAAATGTAGAGATGACTGCTTTGGTTCGATATTGGTATAATTGATAGATCAGATTGTTAAGGAATATTTTGGTTTAGATAACAATAGCTAAATCCAGTTTTTGCATGTACAATATCCGGATAACTTATGTGGCTCAAGTGAGAGATTGTTGGAATTATTTTGTGGGCTCACATAATTTAATTAATTGTACATGGACAAGTTATCTAATAAAGGACCCAATAAAGTGATCTAATTAATTATGAGTTTCCAAAGTATTAAATAAAATGGTATGATCCACCTTATGTGTAGAAACCCAGCCCAATTAGGTCTTCTATGATGAGTCGAAGACTGCTAAGATTGTATAAGGTTATGGTCCCCAAGGCACAGAGGAATAACACAGAATACATATATCACACATATTCTAGATCTCTCTCCTTCTCTCATCAAAAGCAAGAATAAGGTGGTCGATTCTCTGTTGCCTTGGAAGATCCATAACTCTGACGCTAGATCAATCAATGGATTCTGGTACGTATTTATTGTTATTTATATTTTCTGATAATTCGATATAAATTCCTGATGTGTTATGATATATAGATTTAATCACATGATTTATAGATTTAATATTATTAAATCTCTAACAAGACGGTCTCACGAGTCGTATTTTGTGGGACGACTCTAAGAGTATTACTTTTTATTGTGAATATCGATAGGGTTGACCCCTATCACAGATAAAAATTCGTGAGACCGTCTTACAAGAGATACCTACTCTGAAAACAATTCCTATCTATGATTTACAAAATCAGGAGAATGTGTCCGGTAGTTGCATGCTGACATAATTATGAGCTTTGGAAAAATGAAAAAGATTTTCTATGACCAAAAACAAAAAAGAATGTGACAATCAGGAAAGGACCTGGGACGACAAAGAACCGGCGGCTCTAAGCTTTATGTTTACACTTTCTAACTTCTATTCATTTTTTCTCCTAGTAGATCGACTAATTCATATGACTGCATTTACATTAAAAACCCAACTTTTGTCAGACTCTGCGGTCTTTTATGTACACAATTCGATCATGGAAACTTAAATCCCACTTCTTGATTAGTACTGCACTTCCTTAAAAAGACACTGAAGTTGCATGTCTAAGTCGTCAATCAGTATAAGGCAACAAATGCTTCAAGCTCGCTACATCGAGTATGAAAAAGAAACACATAAAATTTAAACCAAAGTGTAAAAAAAAGAAGAAGTTATTTTGATTTTGAATGTTAAAACTCAAACTATTATAGTTTACTTGATGTATTTAAACCTTAAATCAATAAAACCACCAAACCAAACTAAAATAAATTTATAATTTGTCGTTTTTTTTTTATTTTACTTTTTTGTTTCACTTTTCACTTGAATATAATAAAAAATAAAACTATCTTGAACCCATTTTTTAATACTCATGTTTGAGGAGAAATAGTAAGATTGACATATATATTTCAAGATAGATACATGTAATTTTTAAGTTAATGGGTGTAAAAGCTTGACATTAACCTGAGATGAGATATATTTAATTTTTAAAGTTAGTTGAGTTTTTCTTGTAATTATGACAAACCTCAAAGAAGGTATATGTAATTAACCATTTGCATTATTTTAAAAACTATAGGAAATCACCTTATTCTTGCGATTTTATTCCTATCAAAATTGCACAAAATTATAATTATAAGAAAAATATAATAATTTTAACTTGTACAAAATTATTATTATAAGAAAAATATAATAATTTTAACTTGTACAAAATTATAATTATAAGAATAATAATAATTATAATGCTAAAAGAATGCGGTTTTTTTAAAAAATAAATTAAGAATAAGTTGATTTCCCGGAGTGTATATATATATATATATATATATTCAAACTCTTCATATATATATATTTTCCAAACTCTTCAAAGCCATGAAACTCAGCAAATCGTGTGCCTATTTATATCATTTTCTTCTAGAAGGATAAATGTTCAGCCTACATCAACAATTACGTTGTTATATGTATGAGACACGATGCTTTTAAGATCTCGAGTTATATAAAATGGAACATAAAGCAAAGGACATGACAAGGTTATGTTTAACCGATCATTGTGATACAAGAAGTGATAGCATACAGACACAGGTATCGGGAGGAACATATATGCATCTTTATTGTTTGAAATATATGTAAAAATCCAAACAAGGGAAGAATCTAAAACTCGATGATTGCTGCACCACCCGATGGCTTCGACGCGAAAAGGTACTGGCCAAGATCATTCTTATTGATCACCCCTTTGTCGATTCTCGACTGAAAAAATTGTTCCTGATACAAGCACATAATGACATTGATGTCGAATGGCATTAATGGAAGTTTCACTAATTTTTTTGAGTGAAGCTCTAACCTTCAAGTTAAGGATGAATTGTGGGACGATATTTTCCTTCACCAATGCTACCGCACAACCACCCCATCCAGCTCCCGTAAGCCTAGCCCCAAGAGCACCATTATCTCGACAAATCTTTACAAGCTCCTCCAGTTCAGGACAACTGATTAGAAAGGATAAAATGTTTGCATCATAAGCCCAAAGGGTGAGTGTTAACCCAAAAAAAACTAGTCTATTAGATGAGAGAGCCTCTCGATTTCATGAGTCCTCATGTAAATTTAAAGTGAGATCACAAGAAGTAACCTTACCTAAATGGATCCTCTGGTAGAGGTATGGAAAGATCAGGCCGTATAGTGTTTTCAACTGGAAATAGTATTTACTAACATTTACATTTCACGAAAAGTAAGATCGATTTTCTATACCTGCATTCATAATAGACGCTGCAGCTGTAATGGCTCTCATTCATGAGGTCCCCAAGCTTTTTCAGCATGTCTTCCTCACTGCAATAAGATATCCTACATGACTAATGTTTCCAAACTACGGAATGTCTATAAGAGAGACAATAGTCACCTTGACTTTGATGAGACGGTATCTTTGAAAGCATATACACGTTTTGCCTCAGAGTAGACATGAGCTGCCCTCTGAAATATGTTATGGTTCAGACTGAAGTGTAATTGGAAAATATATCCAGCATACAAAGCAAAAAAAAAAATCGATTAAAAAAGTTATATTTCATTGATCCTCTGTGCCCACAAAAATTCATGACAAAATTCAAAGGCATATACTGACTAGGAACATGTTATGTATGGGGATATGAAACTACATATTAAGAAAGGTTAAGGCAGTGTATCAAGAAAATAAAAATCAAAATGTTGCACTAGTGTAATGTCCCAGAACCACAAAAACAAAATTGACAAGAAAAACGACAGAAGGCTGCAAGTTCACCTGATGTAGCTTAAAATGATTCGCAGCTCTCAGAACATCCAAGGAAGAAGGAGAACCGGCAAAAATGGCTTGCAGCTTTTCATTGGTAATGTTCTCGATATCTTCCGCACTGTAAGGTTCTTCTTTCAATAATTCCTAGGTGAGACCAGCCATCAAAGACAATTAAAAATGTGCAACGATGCCCACAAGAAACTAAAAAGTAATCTAAGGTACTTAATTCGTAAGTATGACAATAAACATAATATGGTTATGGTAGTATAATAACTAAATATATTGAGATTAGGTAAAAGGCTTTCCTCTTACAAAGTTGAGAAGAAAAATTGGTACCTTGACAGCAATAACTGGATCAGAAGATCCACGCGTGCCCGCAAATGATACACATAGTGCTTCAACATCTGAAAGTGTTTTTATGTTGGCTATTGCCTCTTCAGGCTTCATTCCAAGCTTTATACCTAACACAATCTACACCGGACCAACAATTAAGTTTTGCGGGAATAAAAGAAAAAGAGAACACAAAAGGAACAAAAGCAAAAACCCATTAACGACACAAATTATTGAACATTTTTAAATAAAATGGGACTATCATAATCCCTAATTAGAGGGAGAGAAAATAGTCAGGCAATAAAAAAGATTAACGAGAAACTTAAAAGGCGTGTTTAAGAATCATGCTAAAACTATTCCAAGAATAGCATAAAGTTAAAAAATACTCACAGAAGCTAAACGGCATTCGACAACCCTATTATTGTAATTAGTAGCAGCAGTGACTGCTTTCTGAGATTCAGCCAATGAATGAGCTATGACAAATGTTCCACCAGCAGGGAGCTGCACCTCCGTAGCATGAATAGGATTAAAATCAATAAGTGCCGCGAAACCAGATTGGGCCATCACAGATATAGCCTGTCCAGTGAAGCAATAAAATTTTCTGTCAGCTGTGGACAATGGACAGAACTTTGCTTGGACATAGAAAAGATATCCCGAGTGTCTAAAAACAACTCTCAAAGTTCTTGACAAATAAGGGCACACAGTGTACTACGTAGGAACATTTCAAATAAAAACCTGATCCATTCCACCAGATTGGGTACCGATATGCCTTTCGCATTCACATGTAAGTTGAGCAAGCTCTTCCTGAGTATCAAAGTTTAACATGTCATTGTTACAAATAAAAAAGGAAGATAATTTAATCCATGGAGATCCTTAAATCACAACCAACTAAATCATGTTTGATTCTTGCTACCCCAAACCAAAATGTATAGAAACCAAGCATTTTGAAGCAATTTAATGACTTGGATCTAATTCACCAATAAAAGGCGAATTCGTAACGTCAGAAACATATGCAACACCTTGGGAAAATTTGCGCCAAATGTGGCCATTATGGCTATTGTAGAAGAGCAAACAAATGCAGCAGAGCTTGATAAGCCAGATCCTACATCAGAGAAAGAAGATGCCTAAAAACCAGGAAATGGAATTAATTATAAAAAGTTCAGCTGAGATGCAAATTTTTATTAGGAAGGATGAAAATACCAGTAGGAACAACGCCATCAACAACAACATCAAGTTCAACTGTTTCTCCAACGTCTATCCCCTTTAATTTGGCATACTCATAAAAACCTTTGTACCTGAAACACGAGGATTTTTATATCAACACTTTTGGCATTTTATGTTACTGTTGCATCGATATAATATTCTAAAGTCCGAACAAAAATGTAATATGCAAACCAGTAAATTATTGTGTCGAGGTAGATGTTTAGTCATAAAGTAACAGTATCACACCATATAGTTACAAGAAACGGTTAAAACTAAATTTAAGAGATACAAAAAAGCAACTTACCCGCAAATAAAATAGTGACCCCATCTGTGATGCTTCAAATCAATTTCCTGAAAAATAGAACACTACTCATTCAATGGAACAGAGACATAGTCCTTCTATCCATGATAAAACCAGATACAAGTTTATAAAGTCAAATTTGTCACTCTGTCAGAGTTCCAGTAACAAGAGAAATCTCTATGAGATGCAAACTGTTAGGTGAATCTTTTCATACTACCAGGCACCAAAACTTTATATTTTGCAGATATTCAAACTCGGAAAACTTTTGTAGCATGAACCACCCACTTTAAACCTCAACATGAACGGGTAAAAAAGAAAAAAGAAAAAAGCAACTAAAATTGCCTTTTCAAAATTCATATATTAAAAGCACAATCAATCAACACAATGCCCAAAAGATAAAAACATTCCATCCGACGAGCCCGAAAGCATTTCCCACAAGTTCCCATTTCAAAAATCTCACAATTGAACAACTAAATGAATACAATGCATGAAGAACAACATTCCCACGTGCACACACACAAACAGAAAGATAGAACAATCAAGAAGCCTAATATCGATAAATTTGATCAGGATCTGAAGGGTATCTACGCTTCGTACACATCTCAACTTTTCACACGCTGCAAAAAGTTTCACCATACCTGATCAGGGTCAGCAGGGTAAGTACACAAAGCATACTTCTCGCTGTTCACATTCCCAATTCTCAACACTTTTTCAGTCTCACCCCCCTCGCGTTTTCGTATCGCCACGATAGTGTCTTGCCTGATCGCCATCGGCAAAACTGAATATCCTTCATAATCTATGTGCTCACCTATCAAGTTAACTCTCCCTAGACAAAATGCCCCGACATAAAACCAAGTTCATCTTAATATTCATCACGCAAAACCCATAACCGGATTAAACAAAAAAAAAAAAACAGTTGATTCATATGGGTCACAGTACCCGGAGATCGAGCGTAAACATCAGGTGGGTGGCCAAAAAAGTCCAAGAATTTGGACTTCAAATTGAAAAATCTTTGCTCCGCCTCTTCTAGCTGTGATCCAGTTCCGTAAACATGTTCAAGAGAAGCGAAAACGGGCACTTTCTGCTCCTCGTTTTTCGCCATTGGCCTTTGATCGTCTGTTTCTTGTGATTTGTGAATGAAGTAAAGAATGGGTGAGGATCACTTGATGATTAGATTGGATATATAAAGATTCAATGCATTTGTGTAGATTTTGTTGGCTTCTTGGGATAGGAACCAAGAAATTATTTGGAAAATTTTATGGTTCTTTTCAGAAAAAGCTGTCCTACTTTTTGGATTGATTAAGGAAAAGGTCAAGATAATGTAGTGTGAGTGAATATGATGTGTGAATATCAGTATATTTTATTGAATTTATTTATTAGAGAATATGTACGAATTTTGTATAAAATGAGACCCCTCTGATAATTGAATTTGATTTCCAATATATAATTTTTTGTTTAAAAAAGTTCAAAACATAACGAAATGATAGTCAAATATTAACTTTGATAACAAAATTATGGTAACGTTCATTACATTTAACACAAAATTTTAACGTGTATACAATTATATTTTGTATTGACAAAAACTTGTATGAGACGATCTCACGGGTCGTATTTTATGATACGGATCTCTTATTTGGATCATCCATGAAAAAAGTATTACTTTTTATTGTGAATATCGGTAGGGTTGACTCGTCTCACAGATAAAGACTCGTGAGATCGTCTAACAAGATACCTACTTTTTTGTATTAATATTTTATTTATGTATGCGCAAAGATTTGCCGGCATTTATAATTGGGATAATGTGGTCCTTTTATTTTTACTAATTCTCGATTCAGTCTCTTTTCTTTCAATTGATCTAAAATAGTTCTCCAATTTTAATTAGTGTCCCATTTTAGTTCAATATTCCAATTTTACGCATGATTTCTATTTTACTTTTTTTTTTATCTAGCTCATTCCGTAATTAAATTAGATATCGTACCTTTTGACCAAAATATCATCGAGACGTGTTTGTTGGATTTTACAGAGAGTTACTTACAGCCTAATCACACAGTAGTAATCGACAGTTCATGCCTTAGATTTCTTCAACAACATCTAGCACAACTTTGTTTTATTTCCTACATCAAATCGTAGAGTAATAGATTAAATTTGAAACAAGTATAACACGAGAGAGGAAAAAGCCTGGTGATTTTATTCAGACATAATAAATATTATTATATTAATAATTTATTACATTAACAACATCATGCAGATGATAAGATAACTTGTTTAGTTACTTATTGTAGCTGAAAATATAATAGACATAAACTGAAAAGAAAATATTACAATATTTATTTGAAAAAAATTGAAGAGAATGATCGACGCCATCAACTTTCTTCTTCCTTCGTATTTATAGAAGCTCTTTTCGAATTTGAAATTCGCACTTCAAACTTGTAGATAATATTTGCATTATTGATTGTCAGTTGTCATTAAAAATATCTTGTAGTAGGTGGTCCTGTTTTTTTGTGGTGGTTGAGTCACTTGTCACGTGTTTATTTATCTTTGTCGGGGAATCATTTGCTTTTGAGGTCCAGAGAAAAATACTTTTTGTGTGGTCCCTCACGACTTGGACTTATATATGCAAGATGCTTTCGGTCAGATATTGGCTGAAAACCCTTCCTGAATTTTGGATCTTTCTGAAATGTCTGCTAATCATTTTCTTAAAAAGTACTAGAATTTTTTTTTTCAAACTCTCAATTCGGCAGACCCTTAAACAATTATATAAAATAATTTGACACTATTTAAAAATAAAACAATCAACTAGTATTTGAAAAGTCAAAGAAAATCGTCAAAACGTGAAATCGTCAACGTTTTACCAAATCTACAAAGCAATAAATTTGAAAAGTGTAGCCCATGCTAAACCTCTCAAAAATATCTCAAAAAGTATAAATAAATAGTCGTAAAATCTTTAACATAATCATAAACGTAAATGCGGAAAATAGAAGCGTTGGTCCTCGGGTCATGTGCAACTCCAGTCCAAGTCAAATCAGGCATCCAAGCCTCCCTCAACATTATTATCATAGTCACCTGCATCAATCACACTTAGTGAGTCTAAAGACTCAACACATCATATTCTTGATACCAAATAATACGTAAAAAACCACAAGCAATAGTGAAAATACTTTTACGTAAAAATAACATTTTCATGACATGCATAAACTTCAAAATATGAACATTTTCATAAACATTTTCATATCATCATCAACATATTCATATACATATTATCATCAACATATACGTATTCTTTTTTTCTTTTCGTTGAATTCAGATCGTTAATTGTGACTTTCTTTTTCCTCATAAAGTAGATGAATCCATCTACATGTAACCATAGTACTGGGCGACGGGGACATCAACGACACTCTCACCCGTCAATGAGTCTTGGTCCTATCCTCATCGAATGGAAAATACGATCGTCGGGCTCCTTCTGGGGTCTTTTCCCATAAACGGGATCCCTCTGGGCCTTCTCCCACGAAGGAGCTCCCTCTGAGGCCTTCTCCCGTAAATGAACTTCCTCTTGGCCTTTTCCCTCACGATAGCACCATTCTTATCCTCAATAGTCACAATTACTTCACATCCTCCAATGTTTCACATTTTCATCACTTTATAAAATCATGCATTTTAATATCAATTTCCTTTTAAAACTAGCATGCAACATATCTTTTAACGTTTTCGTTTAATCATAAAACTCATAAACATTTAAAATAATAAATCATAACATATTAGATCATAAAATCCATAATCGTTAAAATAAATATTTTAACACATTAAAAATCCATAAACATTTTTAAATAACATTTTAACATTTTAAATCATGACATTTAAAATAACATTTTGACATATTAAACCATAAACATTTAAAATAATATTTTAATATATTAAAAATCCATAAACATTTAAAATAAACATATTAACATTATAAAATTCATAAACATCCATAACCATAGAAAATAATCATATTAGCATATAAAATTACCGTTTTACCCCTAGACGTAAAATTTCACATTTTGACATTTTCTTAATTCGTTGACTCTAACATGTCCCAAATAAATATTTAAGCTTACATGAATTTTTTCATATTTTTATTTAGCTTAAATTGAGCTCTTTTAAATTAATCTTTAAATATAACATATTAATGCGTTTTAATCCCGAATTAAACCAAAATTTAATATAAAATTCCCAAATTAAAAAATTAGACTTTTAATAACTATTTGAGCTTAAATATAATTTTATATAATTTTATTAAGCTTAAATTTAGGCGTTTCCATTAACTCTATAATTAACGTTCCGTGCGACGATAAAATCTCGGATAAATCCAAAACTCATTATTTTAATCCCAAATTTTAAACATAACATTTTTATTATTTATTCTACCTTGTGAGCCATGAAGCACACCAGTGGACCCATGGTTTCAATTTTAGCTTTATTATTTTCGTTTTTGACACCTAGACGAACACACCGAGCCATCTCCCAAAATACTCGAGCCACGCCCAAGCCACCTCAAGCCAAACCCGAGCCAACCCATCTAGGAACCCTCCTAACCAAGACCAAGCCCCTGAACCTAGCCCTGGCTTCCTCAAACTCACCTGGAACTGAGACCATGTACTGCATGTGTATGTGCGTGAGTTTCCCTTGGGTAATAGGACTCCCACCTAGTCTAGGACCCTTCCAGCCCTTAACCACTGACCCCTCATGACCCTAACCTTCTTTGGACCATGCTAAGACCCAGCCCAGACCAGCCCAACCCCTAGAACCCAGCAGCGAAGCCACCTGAACACAACAGCAACCTGCACGTAACTTGCTTCCAAGAGCTTCCTTCACGTTTTCTGTGTTTGGCTCGAGCCACCTCAAGCCACCCTGCACCAACTCATGACCCGCCGCTCTAGGGACCATCCTGGACCCATGGAACCAATAGCCTTGAGCCCTAGCTCGGAACCAAAGGAAATACACAAGCACTTGAAGTGGCCGAGAACTCCCACATGAACATGGACCCTATGTTTCTGTTGCTAGGACCTAGCCAACCACACCAGACCCTGAACCAGCCCCCTGTGAACCTTCCTAGTACCCTAAGGACCTAGCCTAGCCCAGCCCAGAACCCCCTAGCCGAGCCTCTCTCCCTGCACAAGCTGTTGCACCTGTGCGCTACTCCTTGAAGCTCTCGGGTAGGAGTCCTAGCTTGCTACGACTCCTCCCAGCACTCTTAACTCGGATCCTAGCATGGCTAGGACCCTACCCTTGACCCTAGCCAAGCCTTGGTCCCAACCAAAGCCAAGCCAAGCACCCAAGTCCATAACTCGTGCCCCTCAAACACCATGCTACCCGATGGCATCCAGCTTGTTCTTATTCATGTTGCAGCGTTTTGTGTGTGTGTGCAGGACCCGAAATTTGTGTAAAAGCAACCCCTTCCAATTCCTAATCATGGCAGCCCCTTAGGTATATGAAATTCATGATTTTTGTATCAAAACCCATGCTTTAAAAATCACCCTAGATGCATGTACGAAAATCTCTCAAGGTGATCTTGTTTTTCATGAAAATTTCAAACATAAATATATAATATGGTGTGATGATGAGTAAAGGAAGAATATGGCATGCCTTTGTGTATTAAATACACGATTTAACGTTGACGATTGCGAAGAACGACGACGAACAACCTTGGCTTGAATTTTCCCTTGAAGATTTCGAAAGTTTCCTTGATGAATATGATGTGTGTGTGTCGTGTGTTATGAGGGAAGAGTTTTAATTGTATTGGGGAGGTGGGGCGTGGGTTATAATGGGGTTAAGGGTAAGTTTTAGTATATTATATAGTTAATTAAAACATTAATCAAGCTTAGGCTCATTAGGAAGGTTAATTAGGCCCATCAGTGCTTAATTAAAACATAAAAATTATTTTGTTTGATAAAGTTTGTGAATTTGATAAAGTTTGTGAATTTATTCGCCGGGTTGCCAAAACGCTCGTATTTTTGTTGAAAAACCAAAAACGATAAAAATTACGTCCCGGTGTATAAAATCACCTCAAAAACTCCTTATTTTCAAAAATATGAAAAAATATCAATCATATTTTAAATAATTTAAAACAATTATTTAAAATATTTTTTAATTTTCAGCCCTCGGTCTCCGTTCCTCGATCTCAACTTGAATAACCCTTAAAAATACATTTTAATGCAACCATGTAGAAAAATATATTTTAAACATGTCAATAGGCACAATATAATTAAAATATGCAATTAAAACAATTAATTGAAATACACAAATAATTTAGTAACTTGTATGCATGTGGTTCGCGTGAACCTTAAAATTTTCGGGGCGTTACACTTTCTGTTTTGGGCATAATAGGAAGATCCCTTCTCACCATATTATAATATGAGCCATACAGAATTTTCGACAAGTCTATTTACTCTCCGGCTGCTTGCTATTGCACAAAAGATTTTTTTTTCTTTTCAAACTTTTCTTCTGCAAACGCTGTAATTTTTTCCTATCATTGTGTTTAATAGGAAAGATATGTTAACTGATAAGATTTAAACGAAAATTTGATTTTGTCCATCTCTGTTAGACGTACCCGTAATCCTCATGCTTTTCAGTAGTAATTTCATTCTTCACTCGGGCTGGCAACAATGGGTGTTTCGTCTATATGAGGTGTAACGTCCCGAAAATTTGAAGGTTTACTTGAACCACATGGATGCAAGTTATCAAATTTCTCATGTATTTTAATTAAATTGTTTTAATTGCATCTAGTAAATATAGGTAGGCATGTTTACATGTTTAACATATGGTTTTCAACTAGAATCGAGATGCGATCAAGGAACGGAGACCAGAGATCAAAAGGGAAAATATTTTTATTCAATAATTATTTTTAATTGATTAATGTATAGTAGATTTTAAATAGTATTTTCGAAAATGACAACTTTTGGGGTGTTTTTACATGCCGAGACGTATTTTAAATGGTATTCGATTTTCGAGAAAAATAGGGACTTTTTAAGAACTCGATTAATATTTTAACAAACTTCCCTTAACAAAATATTTTAATCATTACTTAATGGGCCTTGTATACCATGATAAATGGGCCTAGCTTGCTACACAAGTACATATATCAAATTAAAGGCCTTCAAAACCTTATTTTTACTACACAAAACTCACGCACACCACAAGGAAAAATACTAGGACTCTTCATCAGCCATCACAGGGCCACACACATTACACACCAGCACCTTCATGTGAATTGGACAAGGAAAAATTCAGCAAAGCTCCCTCCCCGTCGCTCCGTCAATGTCCCTCGCGTTAAGAAATTGTTTTCGGGCGTAAAATACGCAAATGCACGCCTTAATATCTTTTCTCATCTTTCACATCATAATGTGTTTGACACATGATTCCATGAAAGACATGATACACTTTTTATATTTTCGTTTTTATGACATGTCATGCACAAAACTAGTGTTTTCATCTTTTAAAATTCCTCCTAATGATGCACAAAGGGGATTCCATGGTAGGAGAACTTGAAGCGATGTTTTTCTACATGTTTAAGGGTCCATAGAGGCGTGATTAAGGGGCTGGACATTAGGGTAACAAGGCTGAACGAAAATATGGGTTCTAGAGTGTTAGGGTTTCGGTTTTGGGTTCCTTGAATAGTGGGGCTGCTGGCTGCTGTTAGGGCACATCTAGGGGTCCTAAGAGGGATGAACCATGGTCCTAGATAGGCTGCACGATGGCTGGATTGAGGCTAAGGGGTTGTGGCCGTGAGAGGTGGAGTTGCACATGCAAGGGATCATGTTTGGGGGTTTGTGGTTCTAGGTATTCTAGGCTCGGTTGAGTAGGGTCCTTAGGGGTTATTCATGGTCCTAAGAGGGTCATCTTGGGTCTGGACATGGCTGTTAGGGGCTGGAGTCGAAGGGAGTAAGAGTTGGCAAGCTAGGGTTTCTTTCGAGTTTGAGCAAAAATTTCTAGAAAGGTTTTAGGATTGTTCAAGGGTATTGATTGGCTTGATTTGGGTTGAATATGGTTTATTTAGGTGTTATTAAGCTTTGGTTCAAATTTTGGAAAGTTCGGTTATATTTCGAGTCAATACGTGTCAAAGCCGAGACGTACGTCTAAGCTTTACAAAAGATTTTGGAAATTAGTCGAGGGAAATAAGTTTACGTCTAAGGAATATTTATGGTAATATTTTAAGGTTATATGTTAAGTTGGAATGATTTGGGACGTCGTTTCGAGGTCTAAGGATAAATACGAAAAGTTATGCTTCTAGGGGTAAAACAGTCATTTTACGCCTGAAAAATGTTAGACGTCCTGGAAGTGCCCTGAATGCCATCATAAATATTAATATGTTTAATTAAAATGTTTATGAAATTATATGATGAAACGTTAATGTTAAAAGACATGTTGTATGCTTGGTTTTAAAAGAAAAATGATTTACACACACACACACACATATATATATCTATATATATATAGATATATATATATATATATATATATATATGTATGTATGAATTTTTATAAGTGATGAAAATATGAGACGTTGGAGGAGGTGAAGTGATAGTGACTAATTCGATGATACGATGATATGATTGGAGATATCGTGAGGGAAAAATCCCAAAAAAGAACCCGTTTACGGGAGAAGGTCCCAGAGGGAGCCCGACGATCGTATTTCCATCGACATGATATGATGTTATGTAAGGCCAAGGCTCAATTGACGGAGTGAGAGTGTCGCTAATGTCCCCACCGCCCAGTACTGTGGTTACATGTAGATGGATCCATCGACCTTCAGCTGATACGAAAGTCACAATTAACGATCCGAATTCAATAAAAGGAAAACGCATACGTATATGATGAAAGAAAATGTGATATAATATGATGAAAGTAAAATGTTATGCATGTTCATGAAAAGTTATTTTAAATATAAATATTTTCATTGTTGCATGTGGATGTATATGTATTGCTCGCTATTATGGTTAAGGTTTGCTGAGTCAATAGACTCAGTAGGTGTGATCGATGCAGGTGAGAATGATTTTGATGGAGGGCTTGATGGTTGAACTATTGGACTGAAGGTGCACACAACCCGAGGACCATCACTTATTTTCCGCACTATGATTGTGTTTATGGTTTAAGATTACTTTAAGTATTTTATAATGTTTATAACTTTTTATGCTTCTGAGTGACTTTGAGAGGATTTAAAAAGTATGCTTTATTTTGGAAAAAAATGCTAAGTTTAGGTTTGGTAAACGATTTACGATTGCGTGTTTTGGATGCTTACTTTTGGATTTTCAAATATATAGTTGGCAAATTTTATTTAAAATGTCTCAAAATAATATTTTATATATATGTATACATTCGGCCGAGGATAGTATAGGAAGAAAAAAAAATTCTAGTGCATTTTAAAACAATACGAGTAGTGGACGTTTCAATTGGTATCAGAGCAATGTCCCTACAAAGGGTTGTGCCACCGCTAGTCCGGAGAGCTCAGTCGTCAATCCTCAAGTCTGTAAGTTTAAATTTTTAAATGTTTTTAATGTTATCACCTCCATGTTTACATGGTTTATACGTATAAGCTGTTTAAACACTTTTGAAGTTAAATGACATTTATGTTTAAGATTGCATGATAAATGATGTTTATGAATAAACCTGCATGGTCGCATGATTTTTCACACGCTAAAAGATTAGATGCTTTAGAATTTTTATGCATGTTACGATATGGAATAAGAAATTATATGATTTCCATGCATGTTGGCTTTGTGGTTGAATTGGACATGTTTAAAATTTTGGTTAATGGACCTTAGGAAAGGTTGAAAATGATTGGACTATATTGATTTTTGGGTTTTAGTACTGATGTTCTACGTTTTGGGGTCATAAATTAATCGTGAAGATTATGAATGCTTTTGGACGTGTAGATTTTCTAAGAACATACTGGTGATTCGTGGTTACTAGTTGAAGTTAATTTTTGTGAATTACACATAAAGAATAATGATTCGAATAATGCGATGATCTTTAGAAAGTATAAAAATGCATAATTTGGGATTTTAGAATTTGATGGAATGGTAAGATTGGTTATGAGAATTAATTTTGAGTTAATAATTTTAAAATTATCGAAATTTATGTTACGGAAACCTATAGAAGGGAATTAAGAATGCCAAGAACTTATAGGTTAATTGTAGAATTTTTGAAATTTAGGACCAATTATATAATCCTCGAGGAAAGTAGGAATTTTTTTTTCAATTGTTAAGAATTTTAGGGCATGTATGGCACTTTTCGAAAACCTAGGGGCCAAATTGCAAAATTCGAATACTTGGAGGTCCTAGTTGTAATTGACCGAGGTTTCAAGGACTAATCCGAAATATTTAAAAGTCCAGGGACTGAATTTGCAATACCTGAAATTTTTAGGGTAAAACATGGACTTTTTGAAATTCGGGGACTAAGTTGCAAATTTTAAAAAGTCTAGGGGATGTTTTGTAAAGCTTAGGTAAATAGGGCTGTCTTCACAATTTCTGGAACTCTAGGGGTTGAAACAATGATTTCTGAAAGTTTAGGGTCCAAATTGATAGAATGTGAAATTCGTGAGGCTAAGATACAAATTGTCGGAACTATTGAGATTAAATGATAAGAATTCGAAATCTTAGAGGATGAAAACACAATTTTCGAAAATTATGTAGGGTGAAATGGTTGAAATTTCGAGGAAATTAGGAATTAATTTTCCAATTGTTAAGAAATTTAGGGACTAGTTTAGCAATATGTGAGAATTGAATGGTTTAAATGATAGGAAGTTCGATGATTTATGCTTGAAGAGGTGTTTAGAACCTTAAAATATCTTGATTATAATGCTGTAAAGAATGGTAATCAAGGGTATTGTAGAATGAATCAATATTGGGTTTGAAAAGCTAAGCATTAATGGAATAATGTTGTGGCAAATTAAGAATTTGAACTGAGGACAATCTGAGTTAAAGTTGATCAATTGGTTAAGTCTAGGGATGCAAAGTTTATATTTAAAATTTGGAAAGAAAATATTAAGTTTTGAATTTATTCGGGTTAAAAATGCTTCATGGTTTAGTTATTAAGTAATTAAATCGAAAGGCTCGGGTTTACGTCTAAGAAAAATATTAGAAGGCAAATTTAAGCTTACATGATAATTTGGAATAAGCTCGAGTCAATAAAGGTAAGATACAGTCAAAATCAGGAATTTTCTCGAATGTCATTAAGAAATTTGGAATTAAGTGGATATGTGGGCTGAAATTAGGTTGTCTAAAGACCATATGGGTTTTGTAAGATAAACATAAAGATTCGATTCAAATATCTTAGACTAATATTATGATGTGGTTGAGATAAGGATTAACTATTAATGGTATTACCAAGATAGAAGTCGATTAATAATTTTTGGTGCAAAGATCTCTTAAGTTGAACTACATAAATGCTAATATTTGGATTTAAAGTCTTAGCATATCATGAGTTCAATGATTTAAGAAAGGATGCTTTTGGGATTTTAACGATGAAATATAATAAGTTGATGAATGTAGTACCCGAAAACCAATATGCTTAGATATGTGCATAATTTCTATTATTTAATTTTAAATGATTATTATTTTAAGAATTTGTTGATTTAATTGCATTTAAATCATTTACGTTATTTTTAAAAATTTTAAATCGCGTATTTCAAATTTTAGCTTTTTAGATACATACGCGAGACCGGACCAAAGATAGAAAATCGGAGATGAATTTTATGATCCAAAAATATTCCTAAATTTATTCCAAGCTAAGAAATAATTTAATTTAATGAAATCAAGTGGAATAAAGTCTACTTTAATTAATTAATCACCAATTTAATTGTAGGCTTCTTAATTCATCAAGATTATGCTTAATTAACCTTTTAATCAAGCTTATCTAACCTAGGATTCTACTTAGCAAAACTTAAACAAATCCTACACTAATTGGGCAGCCAACTCTCAGTCATTTCTACTCCGCACAATCCCAAACCATTTAACTCCCCCAACAACACAAATGACACCCATTCAACATGCATGTCCCCCCCCAACTTTACATCATTTACTCACTCATGCACCACCTTATTAACCACCAGCCTTCACCACCTTCTCCACTACACCTAGCACGAAAATATCAGAGGTTTAGCAGCTCCCATTCTCGGCCAAGACAGCAACAATAACAAGGTTTCTTCATTTCTGTTGCCGTGTCTCCCGATCCGATGTATCGTGTTGTTTATTGTAAAAACAACTTAAGACATGTGTATTTTCTCCCTTTTTCTCATCAATCAAGGGTATTACATATTTTTAGTATGATATATGTGCATGGTTTCGATTTTATAGCAAGAAACCATAAGAAAATATTTTTTAGAACCATAGGCCATTCTCGGCCATCCTGTGCAGGTCACGTTCCTTGCTTGTTTTGTTGATTTGCAGGTTGGCTCAGTTCCTAGGCTCCCAAGGCTGCTTATGGTCATGTCTTAGGGTGTGTTATGGTCAAGTTTGATCAAGGGTTCAAGCCCCAAAACCGTAAGTTAAGTGCTAAAAACAGTAGGTAATAAACAAGTGTCACATTTGGGGTTCATTTGTTGTCAATGGGTTGTGTAGGATAGTGTTCAAGCCAGGGCTGGCGTAGGGCCGGTAGCCATGGCTAGGACCCTTCCCTAGCAAGCCTAGGACGTTGTCAAGTCGGCCTTATGTGGCTTGAGCCATGTCCCAAATCGTTTGGACAGAAACAACTCAGGTTGGTCGCGTTTGACAGTAGCAGTTGCGTGGGTGGTTTGTTGTTGGTCTATGGGTTTGTATGGCTCATGGTTGGCCAAGGGCCCTTAGCCATGACTCATACAACACCTTAAAATGTCTAGCATGGACCATGGTTAGCCTCATATCCATTGGATCCATTATTTGACAGCAATCAAACTAGGAAGGTCACGGTCTCATGACAGTAAGCTCTCGGGTGGTTCTTGTTTTGTTCTAAGGTGGTTGGTTGGTTCTTGGTTGGCCTAGGGCCCTTAGCCATGGACTAACAAATGCCACAACATGTCAAGAAGGTGTTGTGACCACTGTTTTGAGCCATGGTCAGGTTTTAATAGCCATTTTAACAGCAAGTGACAAGCTGCTCCAGTGTGTGTTCTCGGCAGCAGTGAGCTTCGGCTCTTGAGTCTTGTTCTTGGTTCTTGTTTGGCCTATGGCCATTAGCCCGGGACTAAGACATGCCCAAATGTGTTATGGAGGTCATGTTTTTATCCGTTTGTGATTTGGTTAAGTTTAGAAGTCGTACGAGAAATTACGGTGCGAAGTGCCAAAGTGACTCTCTTAAGAGCGCCTCACGATTTTGGTTCCTTTGCACCTTAATTCATATTTCCAGTAACATTTTGTGTAATTAAAGTAAGTTTAAGCATATTTTGATCATGGCTAGATGTTGGTTCGATGTTGGTTCGGAGACATGGTTGAAATTAGAGTTCATGGTCTAGTTTGGCTCGGTTTTGATGCATTCATGGCCTTATCTCATCAATTTCATTGATTGTGGTTCGGACATGATATTTTATTGTTGTGCATTACATTCGAAAACTTATTAAGTTGGTTAAGTATGGTTCGAGTATCAAGAAGTTCAGAAGTCCCTAAGTCACCGTACTTCATTTGGGTGCATTTTAGGTCAAATTAGGGTTCCATGAGTCCCACGATAATTTACGTCACAGCGAGCCTGGGAAACGATCCAACTAAGCCAAGCATAAGGGTTGTAAGTATATTTACGTGCAAAATATGAAAATGCTTTATTTTTGAGATATGCGATCTGTCTTGTGGCCATTTATGTTATGGGTTTGGAAGCCGACACACGCAGTCGAGGATCTCTCCAAGTAGTATGGGTTTGGAAGCCGGGATGCGTGACCTGTGACCTCTCCACCCGGTGACTTATGACCAGTTTAGGATTATGTACAGGTACGAACATCCAGTCCAAGGGCTGTGGTGATCTCTACCGCCCAGTATACTGTGGTTTAGTCTGATCAGGCGATTATGTTATGGGCCACTTTCTTTGACACATTATTTCTACAAAAAATTACGATATGATATGATATGGCTCGTAGTGAGCAAAGCTTTTGCGTACGATTTTTATGATATGCACGTATCTATATTTACTCATGTTTATGTTATCACGTTACGATTCAGTTTACGATATTTTTACGTTGCATGCGATCTTATTACGTATTTATTTGTTATTCACGATATATGCATGCTAGGTCTTTAGACTCACTAGACTTGATTGATGTAGTTATCGACGATGCAGAGGCTGAGGGCGGGGACCAGTGAGTTAGCTCGGATCGACGGTAGTACGAACCCGAGGACCTCACGTTTAGTTATTCAGTTTTATGTTCAAACTCTTGTTATAACTTTTATTCATTTTAAGTTATTGTTTAAAACATTATTCAGTTTCCGCTCCTATGTTTATGTTAAACCGTTGGGTTATTTTACGAAAATTTTTATACGTTGCAAGTTTATTTATTTAACGAGAAAATAATTACGCAAAATATTTAATACGAAATACGGGCCCTCACAGTTGGTATCAGAGCGAGGTTTCTTGCAAAGGGTTGTACTTACTACTAATCTCGAGAAGCTCATGAAGTCACGTCTTCAGTCTATAAGTCCTACTTTCACGTATTACATTTTTTTTTCAGCATGAAATAGTTTACCAGCATGTTCTCATGAAATATTTTATTAGCATGTTCTCATGAAAAATATTTTATGTCAAGATTATGTTTTAGCAAGTATATATTTAAATTTCAAGAAAAATAGTAGAATTATGCATATTGGTTACGTAAGGATTTTACATGGTACAGTATGCCTCCTAGACGAGTTATTGACAGCCCGAGGGGTGCTGAGAGCGAGGCCGATGAGACTCAGAGCCCTTATGAGGATAGAGGTCCACCGCCACATCCTCCACCACCTGATATGTACACCCAGATGCTGGCGGGTATGACTCGGTTCTTCGCACAGTTCGCGGGGAACAGTGCTGTAGAGGTAGCTAGGCCGCCTAGGCCCGAGGCTATATGTGAGCGGTTCATGAGGATGAACCCGAAGGAGTTCACTGGGACATCTGATCCCATGGTTGCTGAGGGATGGATTAAGTCCCTAGAGGTTACTTTCAGATTTATGGAGCTGGAGGATGTTGACAAGATCCGCTGTGCGACCTATCTTTTTGGAGGAGACGCCCGTCTATGGTGGGAGGGCGCATCTGTAACTCTGGATCTAGCTACTCTCAGTTGGACGCGCTTTAGAGAGGTATTCTTCTCTCAGTATTTTACTGATAACGTGCGTTCGAGGTTGACCAGGGAGTTTATGACCCTGAGACAGGGTGACATGACTGTTACGGAGTTTATCCGTAAGTTCGAGAGGGGTTGTCACTGTGTACCCCTGATCGCGAACGACGAGGGTGCCATGCTTAGGCACTTCATGGATGGATTGCGGCCGATCTTGCGCCGTGATGTTAGGGTTGTTGGCCTTACGACATATGAGGTCGCCGTCTCTGGAGCTCTTACTGCAGAGCAGGATCAGAGAGATATCGAGAATGACCGCCAGGGTAAGCGGCCATTTCAGGCGCCCCACCGCCCTCCTCAGCAGCAGCAGCATAAGAGGTCTTTCCATGGCTCATCGAGGACCAGAGGGCAGTAGCAACAGCAGAAGCAGGGACGTGTGGTCCTGAGGATGCAGGAGTACCCAGTCTGTGCCAGGTGCACACGCCGCCATATCGGAGCTTGCATGTATGGCTCTGGGAAGTGTTTCAAGTGTGGCGGTACTGGCCATTTGCTGAAGAATTGTCCTTAGGGGACATTGCCTACTCAGGGCAGAGTGTTTGCGCTCCATGCAGCGGAGGCGAACCCAGAGACTATGCTCTTGGCAGGTATCTTAAAGCTTTAAGTTTATATTTGGAAAAATTTAGTATATTTAATTAAGCGTTTTGGGATTAATTGCTTTGAATTATTGAGTTATAAGATTTGAACTTAGAAATTGTGATAAGATTGCATGTTCTATTCGGGTTGTTTTGGGAATCTAAGTTAGAAGAACTTTGACCTTTGCATGCCTATAGAATTAATTCTGGTAAATTGTTGTATTTAGATTGATGTTCCAACCTTTTAGGGAGAATATTTATAGGCGGAGCTTCTACGAACGCCTTGATTGATTCATGGGCCACTCATTCATTCATACCTGAGAGTTTTGCAAATTCCATCGAGGTCAAGACGATTGGATTGGATGTGGCATATTCTGTGGTTATTCCATGTGGCGAGGAGATGGCAGCGACTAGCGTAGTCCGAGACATAGACCTCGAGCTTCATGGAAATCTTGTCTATGCGGATTTGATCGTGCTGTCGATGCTAGAGTTCGATATTATCCTTGGAATGGATTGGCTGCACAAGAATAGAGTACTTATTGATTTTCAGTGGAGATCTATTCTAGTTCGACCGCTTGGAAGGAAGCAGTTCCTATTTGAGCCTGACAGGTACTTTAATGTGCCTATCATGATATCTTGTATTCAGGCTAGGAAGCTCATGCATAGGGGTTGTCGAGCATTCATTGCGACTATTATATCTGTTCCCGAGGTCCCCAGTCAGTCAATTGCAGATGTCCCAGTTGTCAGGGGCTTTTCAGACGTTTTTCCCTATGACATCTCTGGTAGACCACCGGTACGAGAGGTGGAGTTTTCGATCGATCTTATGCCAGGTACCACGCCTATCTCTAAGGCGCCTTACAGGTTAGCATCGTCAGAGATGGTTGAGCTCAAGAAGCAGATTCAGGAGCTTCTTGACAAGGAGTTTATTCGCCCGAGTTTCTCTCCATGGGGCGCGCCTGTCT
The DNA here is from genome assembly GCF_025594145.1 of Primulina tabacum. Classification (NCBI taxonomy): domain Eukaryota; kingdom Viridiplantae; phylum Streptophyta; class Magnoliopsida; order Lamiales; family Gesneriaceae; genus Primulina; species Primulina tabacum. The sequence goes on along the minus strand of NC_134560.1, from coordinate 33,394,479 downwards.
TATTTGTGAAAAAGAAAGACGGATCTATGAGGATTTGCATTGACTACCGGGAGTTGAACAGGGTTACAGTGAAGAATAAATACCCACTTTCGAGGATCGAGGATTTGTTTGATCAGTTGCAGGGAGCCTCAGTATTCTCCAAGATAGATCTGCATTCCGGATATCACCAGTTTAGGGTGAAAGACGCCGATACTTTTAAGACTGTTTTTAGGACTCGTTATGGGCACTTCGAGTTCCTAGTGATGTCGTTCGGTCTGACGAATGCGCCAGCGATCTTCATGGATCTCATGAATCGTGTATTTCAGCCGTATCTTGATCAGTTCGTGATTGTATTCATAGACGACATTCTCGTCTACTCAAAGAGTCAAGAGGAGCACAGCATGCATCTGACCGCAGTATTGCAGACATTGCAGAGGCACAAGCTGCTCGCTAAGTTCAGCAAGTGTGAGTTCTGATTGGAGAAAGTGGCGTTCCTAGGCCACATCATATCTAGCAGTGGCATTGAGGTAGACCCAAGCGAAGGTTGCGGCAGTCAGAGATTGGGTTGTGCTGCAGAGTGCATCAGAGATCCGTAGTTTCCTTGGTCTAGCAGGATACTATAGGAAGTTTATTTAGGGTTTCTCCTCTATCGCAGTTCACTCACGTCATTGACTAAGAAGAATTCTAAGTACGTGTGGAGCGATGAGTGCCAGAAGAGCTTCGATTCTTTGAAGCAAGTTCTTATTTCAGCGCCGATCTTGGTCATGCCTTCAGGGCCCGGAGATTTTGTATTGTATACCGATGTTTCGAATTTTGGTCTAGGCACAGTATTGATGCAGCATGGGAAAGTAATAGCGTATGCTTCTCGTCAGTTGAAGATCCACGATGAAGAACTACCCTACTCATGATCTTGAGTTAGCTGCTGTAGTATTTGCCTTGAAGATTTGGAGGCATTATCTATACGGAGAGAAGTGTCAGATCTTTACCGACCACAAGAGCCTCAAGTACTTCTTTACGCAGAAAGAGTTGAATATGCGTCAGAGGCGTTGGTTGGAGTTAGTCAAGGATTATAACTGTGACATTAGCTACCATCCTGGTAAAGCTAATGTAGTAGCGGATGCTTTGAGCCGGAAAGTCGCAGTGATGGCTCATTTGACAGTTCAGAGGCCTCTTCAGAGTGAGGTTCAGAGGTTTGATCTAGAGACTTATACTCGAGGTAGAGTTCCCCGTCTATCTACCTTGACGATTCAGTCTTCCTTATTAGACCGTATTCGCAGCGGTCAGTCATCTGATGAGCAGTTGGCGAAGTGGAGGCAGAGAGATGAGGCGAAGGGCAGTGTTTTGTACACAGTGAGTGATGGCATTGTCGTTATCGAGACAGGATGTGGGTTCCTAGCAGCGATTCTATTCGAGCAGACATATTAGCTGAGGCCCACATGTCCCCGTACTCTATTCATCCTGGGAGTACGAAGATGTACAAGGATCTGCAGATATTATATTGGTGGCCCGGTATGAAGAGAGAGATCCGGAGATTTGTATCCGAGTGTTTGACTTGTCAGCTTGTGAAAGCTGAACATCAGAGACCAGCCGGCTTACTCAAGCCACTTCCCATTCCCGAGTGGAAGTGGGAGAACATTAACATGGATTTCGTGGTTGGTTTACCAAAGTTAGCTAGAGGTTCGAATGCTATATGGGTGATTGTTGATCGTCTTACCAAGTCAGCGCATTTCTTGCCTATTAAGATGACTTTCTCCCTGATTCAGTATGCCGAGTTATATATCCGTGAGATAGTTCGATTGCACGGTATCCCAGTCTATATTGTTTTTGACAGAGATCCGAGATTCACTTCCTCATTTTGGAAGAGTCTGCATTCAGCGATGGGTACAAAGTTGTTGTTTAGCACAGCTTTTCACCCTCAGACAGATGGTCAGTCAAAGAGAGTTATTCAGATCTTGGAGGATCTTCTCCGTGTTTGTGTCATCGATTTCTCAGGGAGCTGGGAATCGAAGTTGCCATTAGTGGAGTTTACCTATGACAACAGCTTTCAGTCAGTCTATAGGTATGGCTCCTTATGAAGCACTGTACGGAAGGAAGTGTAGATTGCCTATTCATTGGGATGAAATAGGCGAGAGATCAGAGTTAGGTCCAGAGATCGTTCAGCAGACAACCGATCTAGTATTCGTAATCCGTGACAGGATGAGGACCGCTCAGAGTCGACAGAAGAGTTATGCCGACCGGAGGAGGAGAGATCTAGAGTTTGCCATTGGCGACCATCTTTTCGTGAAGATAGCACCGATGAAGGGTGTCATGTGATTCGGAAAGAAGGGGAAGCTTAGTCCGAGGTTCATCGGACCATTTGAGATCCTCGACAGAGTTGGGACATTAGCATATCGTGTTGCTCTTCCGCCGAATCTGGCCGGAGTACACAATGTGTTCCATGTGTCGATGTTGAGGAAGTATTTAGCAAACCTTTCTCATGTGTTGAACTTTGAGCCGTTGCAGCTTTCTCCGAACTTGTCTTATGAAGAGAGACCAGTGCAGATCTTAGACCGTAAGGAGAAGAAGCTTCGGAACAAGGTGATCAAATCAGTGAAGGTCAAGTGGCTTAATCATTCCAATGAGGAAGCTACTTGGGAGTCAGATTCAGAGATGCAGAGTCGCTTTCCAGATTTATTCGATGAGTTCTAATTTCGAAGACGAAATTTTATTTAAGGGGGGAGAGTTATAGTACCCGAAAACCAATATGCGTAGATATGTGCATAATTTCTATTATTTAATTTTAAATGATTATTATTTTAAGAATTTGTTGATTTAATTGCATTTAAATCATTTACGTTATTTTTAAAGATTTAAATCGCTTATTTCAAATTTTAGCTTTTCAGATATATACGCGAGACCGGACCGGAGATAGGAAATCGGAGATGAATTTTATGATCCAAAAATATTCCTAAATTTATTCCGAGCTAAGAAATAAATTAATTTAATGAAATCAAGTGGAATTAAGTCTACTTTAATCAATTAATCACCAATTTAATTTTAGGCTTCTTAATTCATCAAGATTATCTTAATTAACCTTTTAATCAAGCTTATCTAACCTAGGATTCTACTTAGCAAAACTTAAACAAAATCCTACACTAATTGGGCAGCCAACTCAAAGTCATTTCTACTCTGCACAATCCCAAACCATTTAACTCCCCCAACAACACAAATGACACCCATTCAACATGCATGTCCGCCCCAACTTTACATCATTTACTCACTCATGCACCACCTTATTAACCACCAGCCTTCACCACCTTCTCCACTCCACCTAGCACGAAAATATCAGAGGTTTAGCAGCTCCCATTCTCGGCCAAGGCAGCAACAATAACAAGGTTTCTTCATTTCCGTTGCCGTGTCTCCCGGTCCGACGTATCGTGTTGTTTATTGTAAAAACAACTTAAGACATGTGTATTTTCTCCCATTTTCTCATCAATCAAGTGTATTACATATTTTTAGTATGATATATGTGCATGGTTTCGATTTTATAGCAAGAAACCACAAGAAAATATTTTTTAGAACCACAGGCCATTCTCAGCCATCCTGTGCAAGGTCACGTTCCTTGCTAGTTTTGTTGATTTGCAGGTTGGCTCGGTTCTAAGCTCCCAAGGTTGCTTATGGTCATGTCTTAGGGTGTGTTATGGTCAAGTTTGATGAAGGGTTCAAGCCCCAAAACCATAAGTGCTAAAAATAGTAGGTAAGAAACAAGTGTCACATTTGGGGTTCATTTGTTGTCAATGGGTTGTGTAGGATAGTGTTCGAGCCATGGCTGGCCTAGGGTCAGCAGCCATGGCTAGGACCCTTCCCTAGCAAGCCTAGGACGTGGTCAAGTTGGCCCGAAGTGGCCTGAGCCATGTCCCAAATCGTTCAGACAGAAACAACTCAGGTTGGTCGCGTTTGACAGTAGCAGTTGCGTGGGTGGTTTGTTGTTGGTCTATGGGTTTGTATGGCTCATGGTTGGCCAAGGGCCCTTAGCCATGACTCATACAACACCTTAAAATGTCTAGCATGGACCATGGTTAGCCTCATATCCATTGGATCCATTATTTGACAGCAATCAAACTAGGAAGGTCACGGTCCCATGACAGTAAGCTCTCGGGTGGTTCTTGTTTTCTCTAAGGTGGTTGGTTTGTTCTTGGTTGGCCTAGGGCCCTTAGCCATGGACTAACCAATGCCTCAACATGTCAAAAAGGTGTTTTGACCACTGGTTTGAGCCATGGTCAGGTTTTAATAGCCATTTTGACAGCAAGTGACAAGCTGCTCCAGTGTGTGTTCTCGGCAGCAGTGAGCTTCGGCTCTTGAGTCTTGTTCTTGGTTCTTGGTAGGTCTATGGCCATTAGCCCTGGACTAATACATGCCCAAATGTGTTACGGATGTCATGATTTTAGCTGTTTATGATTTGGTTAAGTTTAGAAGTCGTACGAGAAATTACGGTGCGAAGTGCCAAAGTGACTCTCATAAGAGCGCCTCACGATTTTGGTTCCTTTGCACCTTAATTCATATTTCCAGTAACATTTTGTGTAATTACAGTAAGATTAAGCATATTTTGATCATGGCTAGATGTTGGTTCGGGTTGGTTCAGAGACATGGTTGAAATTAGAGTTCATGGTCTAGTTTGGCTCGGTTTTGATGCATTCATGGCCGTATCTCAACAATTTCATTGATTGTGGTTCGGACATGATATTTTATTGTTGTGCATTACATTCGAAAACTTATTAAGTTGGTTAAGTACGGTTCGAGTATCAAGTCATTCAGAAGTCCCTAAGTCACCGTACTTCATTCGGGTGCATTTTAGGTCAAATTAGGGTTCCATGAGTCCCAGGATAATTTACATCATAGCGAGCCTGGGAAACGATCCAACTAAGCCAAGCATAAGGGTTGTAAGTATATTTACGTGCAAAATATGAAAATTCTTTATTTTTGAGATATGCGATCTCTCTTGTGGCCATTTATGTTATGGGTTTGAAAGCCGACACATGCAGTCGGGGACCTCTCCAAGTAGTATGGGTTTGGAAGCCGGGATGCGTGACCAGGGACCTCTCCACCCGGTGACTTACGACCAGTTTAGGATTATGTATGGGTACGAACATCCAGTCCAAGGGCTGTGGTGATCTCTACCGCCCAGTATACGGTGGTTTAGTCTGATCAGGCGATTATGTTATGGGCCACTTGCTTTGACACATTATTTCTACAGAAAATTACGATATGATATGATATGGCTCGTAGTGAGCAAAGCTTTTGCGTACGATTTTTATGATATGCACGTATCTATATTTACTCATGTTTATGTTATCACGTTACGATTCAGTTTACGATATTTTTACGTTGCATGCGATCTTATTACGTATTTATTTTTTATTCACGATATATGCATGCTGGGTCGTTAGACTCACTAGACTTGATTGATGTAGGTACCGACGATGCAGAGGCTGATGGCGGGGACCAGTGAGTTAGCTCGGATCGACGGTAGTACGAACCCGAGGACCTCAGGTTTAGTTATTCAGTTTTATGTTCAAACTCTTGTTATAACTTTTATTCATTTTAAGTTATTGTTTAAAACATTATTCAGTTTCCGCTGCTATGTTTATGTTAAACCGTTGGGTTATTTTACGAAAGTTTTTATACGTTGCAAGTTTATTTATTTAACGAGAAAATAATTACGCAAAATTTTGAATACGAAATACGGGCCCTCACAATGAATATCTTGGGTATAATATAAGGAAAGTAAGATACAATAAGTTTGGACTTCCATTTCTAATGCTGAGAATTGTAAGAAATGTCGAAATTCAAGGTTATAGTAAAATAGAACTAAGCCACCCTATGTTCTTTTAAGTCGTGATTCGCAAACGAGAATCTTGAGGGTAAATTTAATTAGGATTGAAGAGATATAAGGACAACCTAAAAATTAGTTTATCAGAGTGGCGCAGCGGAAGTGTGAATTATTGGGATGCTAGAATTAAGAGTCTAATTTTTTTTATTATCTAGGATAAGCGAATTTCGGGGACGAAATTCAATTTAAGGGGGATAGATTGTAACGTCCCGAAAATTTGAAGGTCCGCTTGAACCACATACATGCAAGTTATCAAATTTCTTATGTATTTTAACTAAATTGTTTTAATTGCATCTAGTAAATATGGTAAACATGTTTACATGTTTAAAATATGATTTTCAACTAAAATGCATAAAAATGTGTTTTAAAGATTTTTCGAGAGGCGATCAAGGAACGGAGACTGGGACTAATTGGATGGAAAATATTTTTATTCAATAATTATTTTTAATTGATTAATGTATTGTATATTTTAAATGGTATTTTCAAAAATGACAACTTTTGGGGTGTTTTTACACGCCGAAACGTATTTTAAACGGTATTCGTTTTCGAGAAAAATATGGAATTTTTGAGAACTTGGCTAATATTTTTACAAATTTATCTTAACAAAATATTTTAATTATTACTTAATGAGCCTAATGGGTCTAGTATACCATGATAAATGGACCTAGCATGCTACACAAGTACATATATCAAATTAAAGACCTTCAAAACCTTATTTCTACGACATAAAACCCACGCACACCACAAGGAAAAATACTAGGACTCTTCATCAGCCATCACACGGCCACACACATCACACACCAGAACCTTCACGTGAATTGGACAAGGAAAAATTCAGCAAAGCTCCCTCCCCGTCGCTCCGTCAACGTCCCTCGCGTCAAGGAATTGTTTTCGGGCCTAAAATACGCAAAGGTACGCCTTAATCTCTTTTTCTCATTTCACATCATATTATGTATTTGACACATGATTGCATGAAAAACATTATACACTTTTTATATTTTTGTTTTAATGACGTGTCATGCACAAAACTATTGTTTTCATCTTTTAAAATTCCTCCTAATGATGCACAAAGGGGATGCCATGGTAAGGGAACTTGAAGGGATATTTTTCCACATGTTTAAGGGTCCACAGAGGCATGATTAAGGGGATGGACAGTAGGGTAACAAGGCTGAACGAAAGTATGGGTTCTAGAGTGCTAGGGTTTCGATTTTGGGTTCCTTGAATGGTGGGGCAGCTGGCTGCTGTTAGGGCACGTCTAAGGGTCCTACGGGGGCTGACCCATGGTCCTAGATAGGCTGCACGATGGCTGGATATAAACTAAGGGGCTGTGGCCATGAGAGATGGAGTTGCGCATGCAAGGGATCAGGTTTGGGGGTTTGTAGTTCTAGGTCTTCTAGGCTCGGTCCAGTAGGGTCCTTAGGAGTTATTCATGGTCCTAGGAGGGTCATATTTGGTTTGGACATGGCTGTTAGGGGCTGGAGTCGAAGGGAGTAAGAGTTGGCAAGCTAGGGTTTCTTTCGAGTTTGAGCAAAAAATTCCAGCAAGGTTTTAAGCTTGTTCAATGGTCTTGATTGGCTTGATTTGGGTTGAATATGATTTATTTAGGTGTTATTAAGCTTTGGTTCAGATTTGGGAAAATTTGGTTAAGTTTCGAGTCAATACGTGTCAAAACCGGGATATGCGTCTAAGCTTTTAAAAACGATTTGGGAAATTTGTCAAGGGGCATAAGTTTACGTCTAAGGAATATTTATGGGATTGTTTTAAGTTTATATGTTAAGTTTGGAATGATTTGAGACGTCGTTTCGATGTCTAAGGATAAATACGAAAAGTTATGTTTCTAGGGGTAAAGTGGTCATTTTACGCCTGACAAATGTTAGACGTCCTGACAGTGCCCTGAATGCCATGCATCATAAATATTAATATGTTTATTTTAAATGTTTGTTAAATTGTATGATGAAACGTTAATGCTAAAAGTCATGTTGCATGCTTGGTTTTAAAAGAAAAATGATTTATGTATATATGCATGGAATTTTTATAAGTGATGAAAATATGAAACATTGGAGGAGGTGAAGTGATTGTGACTAATACGATGATACGATAATATGATTGGAGATATCGTGAGGGAAAAGACCACAAAAAGATCCGTTCACGGGAGAAGGTCCAAGAGGGAACCCGACGATCGTATTTCATCGACATGATATGATAATATGTACGGCCAAGGCTCAGTTGACGGGTGAGAGTGTCGTTGATGTCCCCGCCGCCCAGTACTGTGGTTATACGTAGATGGATCCATCGACCTTCAGCTGATACGAAAATCACAATTAATGATCCGAATTCAATAAAAGAAAAACACATACGTATATGATGAAAGAAATATGATATGATGTGATGAAAGTAAAATGTTTAAGTTTATGCATGTTCATGAAAAATTATTTTAAGTAAAAAGTTTTTTCACTGTTGCATGTGGATGAATATGTATTACTCGCTATTATGGTTAAGATTTGCTGAGTCAATAGAATCACTAGGTGTGATGGATACAGGTGAGAATGATTTTGATGGAGGGCTTGATGGTTGAACTAGTCGGACTGAAGGTGCACACAACCTGAGGACCGTCACTTGCTTTCCGCACTATGATTGTTCTATGATTTAAGATTACTTTAACGATTTTATAACGTTTACGAATTTTTATGCTTCTGAGTGACTTTTAGAGGATTTAAAGAGTATGCTTTATTTTGGGAAAAATGCTAAGTTTAGGTTTGGTAAACGATTTACGATTGCATGTTTTGGATGTTTACTTTTGGATTTTCAAATATATAGTTGGTAAGTTTTATTTAAAATGGTGTCAAAATATTATTTTATATATATGTATACATTCGGCCGAGGATAGTATAGGAAGAAAAAAAAATTCTAGTATATTTTAAAACAAAACGAATAGTGGACTCTTGATAGATTTTTGGGTATTGATATATGGCCTCGTAGGCTTGATAAAATGGAAAGTCTCGCGTCAGTCTGTCACAACCAGTTCTGGTGCTGCACTGAAAAAATAGAGCTCCAGAATGTCTTTTCCAGACAAATAGCCATTATTTACCCATGTTGCATTTACAACTTCTTGGATCCATATTGGTAGTAAAGATATTTCTGGAAAACTTGGTGATGAGGTACAGAACGAGACAAGAGCTCCAAAGTCATACCATATCTCGAAGTCGTTGGGATGAACATTAAGTTTCATCCCAATTATCAGATATTTTCATGTTACATACATTTGTCCAGAAATCGGATTAATTATTGTTTTGGTTTTTAATTTCTCCCAAGTTTTCTGATATATCTGAAATGAATAAATCGTAAACTCGTTAGTATCAACCTTAGATTTACTCTTGTCAGTTTGAATTCTAAGGTTGATATCTCCTTCTTCAACCCCCGAGGTGAAGAGTTGACTTGATGACTCGAGATAAAGATCCAGAATCTCAATTTTTCTTGGGCCGACTCATCTAAATATGGTTCAGAATTAGCACTTGTATTAGGGGTATTCGAATCCCCTGCTCCAGGTATAGAGCCTTATACTCTAAACTCTTTTTTTAGAAGCCAATGGTTTTTCAATAGCCTAAAGGATAGAGTTTTAAAATATAGATCACAATTGAGTGTAAGTCTATAAACAACCTATAATTTGATCTGACACAATGCTCTTATCTACTTGTTGTAGCATAACCACAACTTTTACGTTTAGGGCAAGCTTGTTGAAATCATTTTGGAGCATTTCACGGTGTTATCTCAAATATCTCTGTATTTTTATGGTGACATCGACATTAGCGATGTTCATCTCTTGTTAGAAAAATTGCAAGAATATTTTTATGAGATTTAGTAGTAACAACATAAAAATATAATTTTGACATAAAGCTTGTAGTATTAATAATATAATCTTCTCGAGTTTAGATTCAATTTTATATTTCGAGAAAGCTTTAATATGTGTATTATCAACTTTCAAAGTAAATTTCTAAAAAAGTAATAAAAGAAAAGAAAAAAGAAGATCATTTTTCAAAAGTTTTTTGTACTATATAGAATTACTTTTATTGATGTTCCATCATATGGTCAATGTGTATGAGAATAGTCTACTGCAGTATTTGCATGGTTGTTCTCTTTTTTATGTGAGCTTCGTAATAACTACTGCCCATCAATGATCACTTTATCTTGAGAAACAACCATTTTGGAAGATTTTTGCGATCTCTTTCAGTTGGCTAAGTCCCTTAGTGTGTTGACTTTGTCCATACTGAATCTTGCATATTTCTTTAGTAAGGACTGAAAATTTCCGTGTTTTGCTAGATTTTATATTAACATTCCAGCAAAGTTAACAACTCCTAAGAAATTTTGGAGTTATTTCATGTCTTCGAGTCTTTCTGAAAAATTATGCACATTTTCCACAATGTGTTCTTACAGAATTATTCATGGCTTATCTATTTTTACTCCTAGGAATTCAATTTTCTTTGTAGCGATGATTTCCATATGTTCAGGTAAGACCAATATTTCCTGTTTACAAATATGTTCATCCATATATTTTTAGATGCAATTAAGATATCTTCGATATAGAAAACATAAAATCAAGATAATCTTTAAATAGATTATACATCTTTATTTGAAATATTTAGGATAGATTAACCAATTCCATTGGTAATAATTCCCAATATAATGACTTTGTGGTATGTAGAAATACGTAAATTTTTTGCTTTCTCCCTTAATCTGAATTTGATAGAATCCAGATTTATAATGAAATTTAGAAAAATGTTTAGCGTCGTGTCTACAACTGATTATATGATCTCTACTAGGTATAAAATACTCATCAAACTTTGGGATTTTTTATTAATCTTTTGATAATTAATAAATAATCTAGATTAGTTTATTTTGATTTCACCATGATTTCTTACCAAAAAAACCTAGACTATTTTATGATAAAATTCCTGCTTTGATTAAACAAGGTCCAAATATGTTCTTTGATAATAATATATATATAATTTTAATCAACTATGTTCATTGGGATAGGCTAGTATCTGAAAATTCTAATTCCTTATCTTCCTTAATTAAGGCTGTCTTTGAGTTCATTCCTTTTCTACCATGCCAAGTGATCTTCACTGTAGTTTTTTTTGATAATTTTCTTAACATCTTCTAGGTATACTTTTGATTCAAGTCTACATCCTTTTGGTGTAAAGTCATCTCAAGGAATTCCATTTCCTTTTATTGGAGATTTTGCTATGTTTTTGTTTAGAGCATTGTTTCTCCAACCTTTCTGGAATCTTTTATTTTTTTGGTGTAAAATTTTTTCCTTCATTCACATGATTGCAACAAAATTGGATTGACTTTTATGATCACCTGATGTTGTAGATTTGACATTTGGAAGTGTATATTTCGATGAGCTATAATTTAATGTCGAATTATTTAGTGTGATATTTTGGAAAGAACTATGGTTGTTCGACATTGTTGATATTAGTTTAAGGATATTCGAGCTAAGAAAATTGCCGAAAGTTAAAAATCATGTTGTTGAGAATTTTAGATGAATTTTTTGAAATATTATTCAACCATGGACATATCGGAAAGATTAGAACGGATATGTCGTAAATAATTTGACTTGTATATTTTGGGCATTTATTTTGATTTTATAAGATAATTCGTTAAATTGAGATTTTGGGAAAAATATTTAATTTTAAAGAAATTTGAAATATTAGTTGAATTATTTAAGATATTGAGAATGTTGGTGAATTAATTCGGTCTTGTGAATATTTAATTGATGTAGATCGAAGAGATAGAGTTAGAAATTCAATTAGATTGTTTCTACCATTGTTGTCTTGGTATAAGTATTTTATAGTTCGATAAAAGCGACGATAATATATAAATTATGTTGTATATATATTTATGTTATTTATGTGATTATACGAGTTTTTGTGATATTATATCACTCAATATTTATATGTTCATTAGTTTGACATTTAAAAATAGCCTATAAAATATGACATTATGGCATTGCATCTTGAGTAAGAAATTGTTTCCTTATAATACATCCGATCTCGTATCATGAAAGTAAATCGATGGTATTTTCACCTTGAACCAAGATGTTTTTCATGCACCTTCGATTAGGATTTATATTTTCTTAATTCAGTATACGCTTTATATTTTTCGTATAACATCTCTATTGGGATGTATATCGAAAATATACTTGTGATCATTAGATTTTCCTCATCTAATCTTCTGCCATAAATGTCATTTTGTTCACAAGTTGTTTCTAAAGTTTGTGTTCTTCAAGAAACTCTAATACAAGAACAAGTTGGTTAGGCTCTTTTCCTTGAATACCTTTAATATAGACCTCCAAGTTTTCAATTTGTTCATTCCTTGGTAGCTTTTCATTATTCGTTATTCCAGATAGTATATAGTATCACAGGGGGATTGATCTCTTAAACTTGTAATATCAAATAATATTTCGACTTCTCCTCCATCCTTCCGGACATCTAAGATTTCCAATTGTTGTAAAGCTTCTTAGTACCATTGGTTTATGGATATGTGTTTTCCCCACATGACTTGTGATTCTATCTCTTTGGATATATAGCATTTTGGGTTCCAGCAATGTTGCACGCTTCTTCACTGTCTGCTCTGTTTTTCTTTACTAACATCTTGTATTCCAACTCGGTCATATGTGAGCGCCTTTCTTCAGCAGTCTTGGTAAATTCATGCTGAACTGCTGATGGACTCTCGAGAAACAGAGCATTTCAAAGAGCATATACGATTGGCACTCCTGGTATCTAAAAATGGCAGCCTTAAAAAGTTGAATGCCTAACAAAAATGTGGTTTTTGCTACTCAACATACAACAGCATGAAAATTTGATTTTGCACATAAAAAAAAAGCAGGAACCTCTTGGAACTTCTTCCTCAGCTCAGCATCCTGTGTTGCAACAAAAAATTTCTCGGAGTTTTTTTCACCAATAACTTCCGTTATGCACTGCGCGGCAGTTTTTCTCTTCTCATGGTCACATCTAGAAACCCGTTTATTGAAAGTTAAACTCACGTTTGCATATCCATAGGCCAACCTAACCAACAACATGAGCGAAGTATTGCAATGAAAAATCACAGTATGATCAAAGGAGATTGTTCAAACTTGTTCACATCGATCCTCAATTTCGAGACTCTATCTCCTACAGAGACATTCGGCGCAGACTAAAGCATGTAGCAGCAGAGTTCCATCACCAAAATAAAAACTTTATATCCCAACCACAAACCATTTTCCGAGTCTAGAGTGACGCAAACATCAAATACAATGATCAAGTGAACATGCCCAATAATACCTAAAAATCAAAATGACTAACCTTGCAGTTATCAGGTTTCGGCCAGCATTAACAGAGTCAGAAACCGATTCACCAAGGCTTCTCAACTCTACAATAACACATATGTCGCCAAATATTTCGAAACCCAATTAACAATCAATTAACTATGATTTACCCAAAAAGTCCAGAATAAATCGAAAATCATCAAACCTGGTAGTGAAGATTTTGACAGTAGCGCCAAGAATATTGGCCAATGCAGTATCAGCGGGAGTGATTCCTTTCGCCAGAAGATGGTGCAAAAAGGTCCCATCACAGAGGATTTTGAACGGCTCTCGGAATTCATAGCAAGCCGTGTAGAATCTCACAGCTCTTCGATGCCGCTTCTGCTTTTTCACCCTCATTTATCTAATTCAACCAAAAATTAAAAAGCATTTCAATTCTAAGGTAAGAAACCAAATCTTAAAAACGAAGCTCTAAATTCATCTACATCAATAACAGCAATTTCAGAAGAATGTGAAATTACTTGAAAACCAAATCGACAGCAGCGAGGCGAGGACGGCTAAGGGAAATTTAGGGAAAATGAGTCGATCGGGACTTATTTTAAAAAAAAGATCGACAAGTCAATTTATGTTTCTTTCTGTTCAAGTGTAAATACATGCCAATTAAAAAAAGTAGGAGTAAGACATAAAGTATTTAAAAAACAAGGACTCGATTTTTTTTAAGAAACAAGGAGTTGACTTTTGATTATTACATTAACTGCAATTAAACTCTTTAAGTTAATTAATTCTTCTCATTGTTTTCTTTTCGGTCAACACACATCAACTTTCCAATTAAAATTTACGAGCCATCTAAAACCATTAAAACAGTAATTTACCCCTTCAACTGCTTCTGCATTACAATAAATTCAAATTCACCACCTCCCCCTGTTTACTCCCAACATGTTCTTGCTCATTTCTTTGTCAACCAAAATTACGTTGGTCGATCAAGAAGAATTATTTCTTTTTGGTAGACCCATCATAATTATGGGTCGACCTGGTGTTTATGTTTTTTTTAATTAATTTTTATCTATTCTAATTATCTTATTTTTTTATGCTACTTTGTGAAATTGGTTGACCCTTGTTTGCCACATAAATGCTACTTTGTGTCGACCCAGCTAAATATGTGATTCATATGTTAAAACATGTAATATTATATAACATACTTGTGAAATTGTGATTCATATGTTAAAAACATGTAACATAATTGTGAAATTGTGATTCATATGTTAAAACATATAACATAGTTATGAAATTGTGATTCATATTTTAAAACATATAATATAATTGTGAAATTTGTGAAATTATGATTCATATCTTAAAACATGTAATATAGTTGTGAAATTATGATTCATATGTTAAAACATGTAACATATTTGTGAAATTGTGATTAATATGTTAAAACATACAACATAATTGTGAAATTGTGGCTCATATGTCAAAACACATGTAACATAGTTGTGAAATTGTGACTCATATGTCATAACATGTAATATAATCATGCAATATTATAAAACATACTTGTGAAATTATGTGATTCATATGTTAAAAACAAGCAACATTGGTCAAAATTAAGTAATTATCGGTCATATTTGTCAAATCTATGGATTCATGTGTTAGAAAAAAGGTTGACCCAGAAAGCAACCTTGGTCGACCCAAAATCAACGTGGGTCGACCCAAATATCAACATGGATCAACAGGGTCGACCTAGAAGCAACATGGTCGACCCAGAAATCACCCCAGGGTCGACCCAAAAATTGACCAACAACAAAATTCCACCATAAATACTTAAATCAAAATTAAAAGATCAATACAATGTCCAATGATTATCAAACATATTACATACTAAAATATATCTGAATTCAGATGCAAGTCTATCATCTAAATTTAATACTATGTGCTCATTGTCCCTAGATAAGGCATATCCAGAAGCAGCTAAGACAAATGCTCCTGAATCCTCACTGTACAAGTAAAAAGAGTACTGAAGTTATTTTTTTTGTAGAAAAATTAATTAAATTATTAGTCATCTGTCAATGCTAAACATATTACACGTTAGAGATACGAGAACGTACTGTTTAATCTTGGCTCTGAATTCATCATATAGCTTTATATTCCATGGCCTCTCAGGGTGTGGATTGTTCCCAACAAGGGATAGCAGACGAGCAGCGTTGATAAGTATAGGCTCTATATCCTTATTCAGAGCTTTGTAGTTAGGGTCGTGTCTTCGCTGCAAGTCAAATATAATGCACTTATCGACTCCTGCCACGAGTTAGTAAAAATAAGAGCCCACGAGTTTTAACAAAAACAGGCACCCAAGCGCTTCATTTTGGTCGACCAAACATTTTGGTCGACCAAGCTAACATTTTGGTCGACCAAAATGTTGGGTCGATCGTTTGATCGGGTCGACCCTTTCTTCTTCAAGCGAATCGAAGAAACAAAAGTAATAAATTGAAATAAACGTTAACATTACCAGATTTTTATCAGTCATTTATCTGATTGAGTTTGCTTAGATTGGAAGGGATCTTCAAGACGATTTGTGTTGAGAATCGTCGCCAGAAAGGAATTGGAAGGGGGTCGACGGAAGAGAAATCTAGTTTGGAGTCGACTGAATGAGATGGATATATTTAATATTAATGGTTTTAGTTAATGGTGTATTACATGGGTGAATTGTGCAGCTGAGCTAGGGTTCATCATTTTTTTTGAAACAAGGGTTTATGAAAAAAATTTCGTATGATATATTAAATTTTAAATTGAGTAATTTATTTATTCAATAAATAATAAATTGAATTTTAAATCAATGTATTATTGTTTCAATTAATTGTTTAAATAAATTAAAAATACATCTGAAGATATCATTTTCTTAAAACAATAGTTGATCAAAGTTATTTTACAAATTTCTAATATATTTAATGTAATGAGGTTTTAACAGTGTGTGAATACGTATTTTGTAAAATAAAGTAATTGATTAAAGAAAACAAAGAGAAATATTTCAAAAATATTTTTAGATTTGAGTTTAGAGTGATGGGTTGAATATAAATTTTATATTTTACATAAAAATTGCGTTATTTTAATGCAAAATATGCATCAAGATAAATAAACTAATGGGTTGGAAATATCAATTTACTCTCATTCGCTTTGTTGCATTTGTGGGAGCTATGAAGTTAAGTTACAAATCAAAAGCAAGTTAGTATCCTTTTCATTTTAAGAATCGAAAGTAGGATTATATAAAAACAATCACAAAAACCCATTACCAAATTTTAGCTTTTTTTTTTTTTGAAATCTAAATTTGGCATTTTGAATAACTAATAAATAGGAACCCCAACTTGAGCCAAAACCACCAAAACCATCTCCAATTTTAATCAATTAATAAAATTTATTTTTGGCCAAACAATTACACACCACATGACATGGTAACTACAACACATTTCTCCAAATGTCCATTATTGAGAACACTAATATTTAACTCGTGCAATGCACGAGATGATATTATTAAAAATTAGTGAAAATAATGAATAAATATTTAAATTGAAAAAATAATATAATTATAAAAAATAAAAATAAAAATTAATTTTTTGCTAATTTTAAAAAAATTTCTTAAATACAACGTATGTCGATTAATTTTTTGGCTAATAATCACTATCATATATCAAAATTTTAGATTGTGTTAGCCTAAGGCAATGACATGATGCTTATCATGTTTAGTGTATTGATGTCGACAACCAACCTTAATACATATTTAATTCTTTAATTTTCGAGAAATTATATATTATTATTTTTTAACATGTGATAAAAAATATTTTTAAATCACATTCAATAAAATTAATGAGAAATACTTTTTTTAAAAATTTAGTAATTTCGTCTAAATCCACATTCACAAACAATTTTGTGACATGACACGTGTTTGACACATTTGAATAATAACAATATGATAGACATGAATTAATTGTGGCGATGAAAATAAAAACCAGCAGACCAGCAGCACTCTTTAAGAAAACAGTAGACAAAAAGAAAATCAGAAGCTACAGGTCTAGTAAAAACAAAAGCAGTAGAAAGGATAGAAAAACAGAATCAGTAGAAGATGTTGCCTAACGTGACTACTTTAAATGTCCGTTAAAGTTACCAAGTACTAGTATTAATTGCAGCATTAAATACTATACGGAGTCATTTAATTCACTTTACCGAGTTTAGTATAAAACATGACTGATTGTTTTATAGCTTTTCTGGAGGAACCTTTTTTTTTGGTAATAAAGCTGACTCTATCAGAAATCTGAAGACATCTTCTGATCATAAACGTTGAACTCAGTCGCTTATATATACATGGAACAAACCCTTACAAAAGAGAGAACTCTACGCATAATATCTTTTCAAGGATCAATGCTATTTCACTCAACGAGACAACCTCGAAATTCCTTGATAACTTTGAGTTCAACACAAAGAAAAGTATCACACGCTTCATAGCAAATATCTGATCTTTTAAAGATCATCCTATGCTACTGATTCTTACACTCTTCACAATCTTTTACAACACTTATACTTTATCAGGAAGAACTTGTAATCTGAAAAGAGTCTTTTCATAACCTTTTGTATCACGTACTTTTTGAGTCGAGTAACTAAGAGTTTCAGTAGGCAAAGGTGTAAGTCCTTCTGGAGTGGGTGTGTACAAGAGTTGTACTGTAATATCCAAAGTCTTTTAGTTATACCTTCTGAAAACAGGAGAAGGGGACACGTAGAAGATTTCATCTTCGAACTTCCATAAACAACTACTGCCTACTGTTATTATTGTCTTTCACTTACTTCATCAGATTGTTTCCGCACCTATAATTGTAATCTAGGTGAAGGTATACGCAACAAGATAAACTACTCTCTAACAGGATTTTAGTACCTCATCAAAAGAAAGGAAAAACGAGTAGAGTGTATTCATCCCTCCCCCCTCTAAACTCAACTTCGATCCTCAACAATTGGTATCAGAGCAGGTTATTCTTGTTCGTGAAAAACTACAACAGATGGCACACTTTAGCAAGATCCCTATGTTCTCTAAGGAAGATTTTGATGATTGGAAGATTAGAATGCAAGCTCATCTTGCAACATAAGATGATGACATGTGGTATGTCATCACAGATGGTCCATTGAAAATATTAAAGCCTAACACAGTTGTTGCTGTTACTGAGGGTGCACCGCAGATGGTTGAAAAATCAAGAAGTGAATGGACTAGCGAAGATAAGAAGAAGGCCAACCTTGATAATGTTGCAAAGGATATATTATATAAAACTCTCGACAAGAATACCTTTAGCAAGATTAAAATGTGTTCTACTGCAAAAGATATTTGGGAAAAGCTCATCCAGATATGTGAGGGAAATGAGCAAACGAAAGAGAACAAACTGTCTGTAGCAATGCAGAAGTTCGAAAATCTAAAAATGAAAGCTGGTGAAACTCTAAATGAGTTCGATGAAAGATTCAGTAGCTTGGTAAATGAGCTAACAGCTCTGGGTAAAGAGCATAGCAACAGAGAAATAGCTCTCAAGGTGATGAGAGCCTTACCCAGAGAATGGGATGTAAAAACAATGGCTATGAGAGTGTCCAAAGATCTAAACAAGTTGGAACTGCACGACTTGTTTGCAGACCTGAAAGCATACGAGTTCGAATCTGGAGGTAAGAAGTGGAGAAGAGCCCTCAAGTCTACCTACCAAGGCTCTTGCTGCTACTGCTACTGCTACTACCTCTTCTACTGCTGCTACAGCTGTACCTCAAGCATTACCTACTGTGATCATTGACAGTACATTGGAGAAGACTGCTGAACAAATCAGTAGTGATGCTATGTCCTTGTTTGTAAAGAAATTCTCCAGGTTCATGAAAAAGAACCATCGAACTTATCAGGGTCCCAATCGCAACTTCAAGAAAGATTCACCATCTGGTGATACGGGATGCTTTAACTGCGGAAAAATAGGTCACTTCATTGCTGATTGTCCTAAACCAAAGAAGGATGACCAGAAGAGAAAGGATCACAAGAGGAATGACAAAAAATCCAGAAGAGATCGAAAAGCAATGATTGCTGAAGAAAGCAAATCCAAATGGGCGGACTCCAGTTCTGAGTCATCTGATTCAGAAAGTCATTCCAGTGACAGTGATGCAGAAGAAGTTAAATGTCTCATGGCAAACACTGATTCAACCTCGACATCTGGGGAAGTATTTGATTTTGATTCTAACGAATTCACACGAACTGATCTGGTTAATGCATTACATGACATGGTAGAAGAGTATTCTAGACTTTCTCAATCATTCAAAGAAGTTAAGATTGAAAATCAGAACTTAAAGGATCAGAACAGTAAGTTAACTTGCTTGCAAGTAGACAGCAGTAATGATTTACAAGTTGAGATGAGTAAATTAAAAACGGAGAATGAAAGAGCAAAAGCAGATTACCAGAAGATTCTTTCTGAAAACCAGAAGTTATCACTACTGGTAAATGCTTGGAACAAGTCTTCTATTTCACTGGAAAAGATGCAAGAGTTACAAAAACAATCTGGAGACAGGAGTGGTCTCGGATTTTGTAATAATGAAGGCACCTCTGAAACAAATACTAAGCCAAAACTGGATATGTGCAAAGGGAAGTATATTCACTTTGTGAAATCCAGCGTGATACAGAAACCAGAAGTACCTACTGCTTCAGTAGAAAGGAATGTAAATCAGATGAACAGAAGAATGCACTATGGTCTGGGTTATGTTAAACCTAAGGAAAAAGTTGACCAGAGTTCTAGAATCATGAGTGGATTCAACTCAGGAAGACAACCTCCTATGAAGGTTAAAAACTAACAGTACTATAATTCTAAACCTGTTCAGAAGAGATACAGGCTGGACAACAGAAAAAGAAGGGAAGAACAACATACTAAGATGCACAATGTTAAAAACAACAGACCCTTTGTTGCACACACTTCCATGGATACCCGAAGTACAAAAATTGTACAAATGGGTCCCCAAAGGACTGATAAGGCTTGGACCCAAATAGATTTGGGTACCAGATACTAAAATTTGTGTTTGCAGGAACAACAGAAGAAAACAGAAATCAGTAACTCTACATGGTATCTGGACAGTGGATGTTCCAGACACATGACTGGACAGAAAAACCTACTCTCCGAGATAATGAGTTGCACTGGACCAAAGATAACTTTTGGAGACAACTCAAAAGGTAAAACCGTGGGTAAAGGTAAGATTATCCATGGTAACATAACCATTAATGATGTGTTACTAGTTGACAACCTTTGTTACAATCTAATTAGCATTAGTCAACTATGTGATAATGGTTATTCTGTAGCTTTTCAGAAGCACTCATGTGTAGTTAGAGATTCTGCTGAAACTACTGTATTAACTGGAAAGAGAGAAGGCAACACCTACAGAGTCTCTTGGAACTCAAATCATGTCAACACTCCTACATGCTTAGTTGACTCGCTTAGTAATAAACACTGCTATGGCGCAAGAAATTGAATCATCTGAATTTCAAGTCAATCAATCATCTCAAAAAGCAGAATATAGTTGATGGCCTACCTGATATTAATTTTGTTAAAAACCATGTTTGTTCTGCTTGTCAGCTTGGGAAACAGATAAGATCTAGTTTCAAGAACAAAGATAGCAAGTCAACTTCAAGATGTCTGGAATTACTGCATATGGATCTATTTGGTCCAATCCCTATCATGAGCTTAGGGGGAATGAAATATACTCTTGTTGTTATTGATGATTTTTCTAGATTCACTTGGGTAATATTTCTCGCAGGAAAAGATCAAACCAGTAGCCTCCTGATCAAGCTTCTGAAAAGGATTCAAAATGAAAAATCTTCTTCCATCATTAAAATCAGAAGTGATCGGGGTACTGAGTTCACTAACAAAAATCTTGAGTTATATTTGGATGAACAGGGGATTCATCATGAATATTCAGCTGTCAGAACACCTCAACAAAACGGAGTAGCTGAGAGGAGAAATAGAACTTTAAAAGAAGCAGCTAGAACAATGCTAGCAGATGCAGACATCTCTCAGCGCTTCTGGGCTGAAGCAATTAACACTGCTTGTTACACGCAAAACAGAACTATGGTCAACAAAAGGCACAATCAAACTCCGTATGAAATATGGAAAGGGAATAAACCCAACGTATCTTATTTTCATGTGTTTGGTTGCAAATATTCTGTAATAAATAATGGCAAAAATCACTTAACTGCATTTGACTCAAATCAGATGTTGGACTATTTCTTGGTTACTCTGCTGTAAGCAAAGCCTTTAGAATTTTCAACAATAGAACTCTTAATGTTGAAGAGTCGATTCATGTTGTCTTCGATGAAGACAGCAGTGCTCCTGAAATATCTAACACGTCAGATTTAAGTAACAGGTTAGACAGGATCCACTTGGAACTGGACAGTGAAGATGATGTAGAAGCAAACTTCAAGGATCTTCAAAATCCAGAACCAGACATTCCAATAGTGGAACCAGAAGTACAGACATTAGATCTACCTATACCAGCAGAATACACTCAAGAACCTACTACTGATTCCGTCGAGAACAATCTCAACATATCAAATCAGGAAGATATCCTTTTAAATCCTTTTATTTGGAGAAAATCTCATCCTCCATCATTGGTTATTGGTAATCCAGCAGCGCCTTTGAGAACCAGAAGGCAAATGATAAATGAATACATACATGCTGCGTTTATTTCTCAAGATGAACCAAAGAAGATTGAAGAAGCTCTTTTGGATCCCAGTTGGATAGAAGCTATGCAAGAAGAGCTGAATCAATTTGAGAGGAATAAAGTTAATTTCTAGTACCTAGACCTTCTCACCAAGCTGTCATTGGAACTCGGTGGGTATTCAGAAACAAACTAAATGAGGAAGGAACAGTTGTAAGAAACAAAGCAAGACTGGTGGCACAAGGATTTAGACAAGAAGAAGGAATAGACTATGATGAAACCTTTGCACCAGTAGCTAGGATCGAAACTATCAGAATATTCTTAGCCTTTGCTGCTTTCAAAAACTTCAAAGTATATCAAATGGATGCAAAGAGTGTGTTTCTTAATGGTCTACTACAAGAGGAAGTCTATGTTGAACAGCCTCCAGGTTTTTCTAATCATGTGTTACCAAATCATGTTTTTAAATTATATAAAGCATTGTATGGTCTGAAACAAGCACCTAGGGCTTGGTACGATACACTTTCACAATTTCTCATTAATCATGGTTTCATCGTTGGTACTGTAGATAAAACCTTGTTTACCTTAGCCAAAAACAAACACATATTATTAGTTCAGATTTATGTTGATGATATCATATTTGGGTCAACTAACCCCAAATTATGTGCAAAGTTTGCTAAGTTAATGCAGGACCAACTCGAGATGAGCATGATGGGAGAATTAACATTCTTCTTAGGATTACAGATTAAACAACTTGATACTGGAATTTTTATAAATCAAGCCAAGTACACCAAGGAGCTTCTGAAAAAGTTCGGTATGGAAGCATGCTCTGCTGCTTCTACTCCAATGAGCTCATCTATTAAACTTGATAAAGATGAAAGTGGAATTCCAGTAGAGGTAACTCAGTATCGTGGTCTTATTGGTTCATTGTTATATCTGACTGCCAGTAGACCAGATATCATGTTTGCTGTTTGCATTTGTGCTAGATTTCAATCAAACCCTAAACAATCACATTACATTGCTGGTAAAAGGATTTTAAAATATATTAAGGGTACTCAAAATGTAGGCCTCTGGTATCCCAAGGACTCGTCGTTTAATCTTATTGGATACTCAGATGCTGATTATGCAGGATGTAAACTGGATAGGAAAAGCACAAGTGGTTTTTGTCAATTTCTTGGTGACAGGCTGATATCCTGGTTTAGTAAAAAGCAGACCTCCATAGCCACATCTACTGCAGAAGCAGAATATCTGGCTGCTGGAAGCTGCTGTTCTCAAATATTATGGATTCAGCAACAGTTAAAAGACTATGGAATTCAAGCCTCCGAATCACCTATTTTCTGTGACAATACCAGTGCCATTGCAATCACACAAAATCCAGTACTTCATTCCAGAACGAAGCACATAGACATCAGACATCATTTCATCAGAGATCATGTGCAGAAGAAGAACATTCGTCTGGAATACATTCCTACTGATCAGCAAGCAGCAGACATCTTTACAAAACCTCTCCCTGAGAATAAGTTTTCTTACTTTCGAAATACACTTGGATTGATAGATTTAACTTAATTATTTATCATTATCTGATATTTTGGCTTAACTTTTCCTCTGTGATTATTCAGTTTCTAATTTTGCAGAAGGTAAAAGTTGAACGATGGAGACAATCAGTAGACATAATATTTCATTAAAGATAATAGAAACGGGGGCGTACATTTTTCACTTCTGTTTTAACGTAAACTCTCCAGGATGCCAACCAAGCGGTCAGCTTTCCAGTAGAGATTGAAAGATTGCCAAAAGTCGTTTGGTGTTTAATATCCACTTATTAGTTGCATTTACCGAGGGGAAACAGTATCTTAGTCAGACTAAGATTTTTATACCTTTTTCAGAAAACAGATAGAGTATTTGTCTTTTCGATAAAACAACAAGTCTGCTGGTTTTGTCACAGTGCTCAAATATTTCAGCACTCTGAAACTTCCAGCAGACGTTATCATAAAATGACAAATCTTCTTCTGATTATTTTTAGTAACCGTCTGGACAGCCCGCCTATTTCAAAATTTTAAATCATTCGCGTCTCTGACAAAATTTGCAAGTCTTTTCAAACATTCAACCATAAACATACTGACACGTGTCCTTATGTTTACTTGACGGCTGTACATTCATTTTAAAATATCACCTTCTCATTTTTCACTTTTACCATTTCAAAACTGTTGCTACTCAGCTACTGCTTTCTCTTAATCATCTTCTATCTACTGCAAATTTTATCTGATCCTTTCATCGTAGAGAAATGGCCGGAGCATACACTCTTAATGCATATCAAGTCAACTTTGCTTCAGTTCTCAATATCAAAGATAAGAATCTTGTTAAAATGTTTAAAGACCTTGAGAAATCAGGACTTCGAAACTTCTTGGAAGCACCAGCTGTGATATACAAAAATGCTCTTCTGGATTTCTACGCTAAGGCAGCTGTGCATGAAGGAAAGATCGTTCACTCTCAAGGAGATGCATCCATCTCCATTGATGCCGCACTATTGGGCGCAACTTTTCTCTACCCACTTTCAGGTACTTCTGAACTATCTGATATTTCCAAGCTAGAAATGTCTATTGCTCTTAGCACTTTCTCAGCCACTGGAGAAGAATTGTCTCCTTCTTGCCACAAAAAAGTTACTCAAAATGGAATATCAAATTCTGGCTGATATTGTGGCGAAGGCTATATTAGTCAAAGCTGGCACATTCGACAAGTTAACAAAGGAGAAAGTTCAAGTGATGGCTGCCATCACTAAGGGAACTAAAGTGGATTGGAGTCATTTCATATTCAGAATCATGAAAGACATGGTGTCATCAAGAAAAGTTCTGGATTTGCTGTTCAGATCAGCAAAATGCTCAAGGATGCTGGTTTCGCTTTTACAAGTGAACAGGATGTTGTTTCGGTAACAATGATTGATGCTGAGAATGTACTCGCTTTAAGGCCCAAGCCAACCATGGCTGAATTTGTTGCCTTGAAAAAGGAGATTGGAGAGACTCTTTCTGAGACTCAGAAACCTCAACGAAAGATTAAAAGGAAAAGAGTGATCGTCTCTACTGATTCTGATAAAACAGTATCAGAAGAGTCTGCTGCTGATGTTCAACCATCCCTACCAACTCCAATCAAAAAGAAAGCACGGACTGTTCTTAAAATCAAGAAGACAGCAGCAATTTCTGAAATTGAGAAAGTGCCAATCAGACAGATGTTTCCAGAAGTGGTTCCATCTGCACGATCCAATGCTCCTACTTCAGTGCAAGCTGTTGCATCTGTTCCAGCAACATCTACTACTTCTATTTTCAGACCAATGTCTGGAATAGTGATTAGAGAACCAACAAGGGGGTCTTCTGCATTTCGACCCATTTTGCCTATCTCATCAACCGACAAAGGCAAAGGAAAGATGATTGAAGAACCACAATTTTTTGGACTCAGAACAACTGTGACCACAGGTGTTGATCTTCATTTGGCAGAAATAGAAATCTCTGCCAATGATGACATGAATTTCTTTGACGAGTGGCACAAGGTCCGAATTTTTCATTCTTTTGCTTACTTCAAGACGAAAGGATCCTATGGGAAAATAATGAACGCTGAGAAGAGGGTCTTTCAGCTTGCCAAAACAGAAAATGTAATCGAGGCATTGCGTAGAAGAAGCTACATCCTTGAACAGCTGAAATGTCAGAAGTTGGAATCGGTTCTGAAAATTCTTAAATCAAATTTTGATCCTACAATTCCTACTGCTGTTCAGGGTCAAAACGTCATTCTAATTCTAACTGACAAATTGAAACAGATGAGTGAGCAACTTCTTGATCAAGAAAAGGGCTTTGGCGAGCCAATTGAATATCAAGTCGGCCTTGTTCCAGACTTTCCACAGATCTAGACAGTTGAGGAACGGACTACAGCTTCACCAAAAGCTTCTGTTCTCAGTACTCCTGCATCACCAACAAGGCCTCTTCAGTCATCATCTCTTTTGTCTGTGCATGAACTGGCTTCCGTTGAAGAAGTCATTGAGTCAATTGTTCCCACGTCCCCTACTACTCAGGAAGCAGTTCCAGCTACTTCATTGCCACAATCACCATATCCAACCGCAGAACAACATATGGCAGAATCAGATGCTGTATCTCTTTTGCCAAATCTAGAGAAATTTTCTGCTGCTCATCAAGCTGAAATGAAAGTTCTTCTGAACCAGCAATCTGAACCCATAACTGCAGAACAATCAGCTTCACCTACTGCCGTTGATCCAACAGAAGAGAACTTGGTATCCAACTTGGTTGCTCCTGATGAAGAGATTGTTCCTACCATAATTGCTGCCGAACCAAATGTTTCTGCTATTCCAGATGAAACCTCTGCTGACCCTGGTCCTTCTACTGCTGTGATGGACACCACTTCCCTCACCACCAATCAAGTCTTTACTGCACTGATTGTCACTGATCCTGTTTAAACTCTCACGGACACTCGTGCTCCTGAAATGAGGCAACGCATGCTTGCGCGAACCCCCTCACCTGAATCAGAATCATTCAATTTGGAGTTTCAGATTGACGTTCTGCAAAGGGAACTCAATAACCTGTCTGATTTAGTCAAGCGGATGTCCTGTGAAAGCATATCAGAATTTAGTGGTGCTCAGCTCTTCAGAGAACGAATGAGCAAACAAATATATAAAACGGCGGAATCCGTGGAGAAAATGCATGCTGAAACCATTGTTTTCAGACAAGCTGTATCGAGAAATCATAGTCACATCGTGCTTGCTCAAACTGATATACTAAATCAACTCGCCGAGCATGATGAACTCATTCGATCATTTTCCACCTCCATGGAAGTAATGGATGCCAAGATTGATTCTCAAACTCAATCTCTCACTACTCTCAATGATCGTATCTCTACTCAAGCTCCGTATCTGGAGATGTTAACCAATGGCATTCAAAACTTGTCTGGAAGGATGAATGATCTTATAGCCCATGTGATTGCCGCTGATGCCAAAAAGGGGGAAGAAAAACAAAGAGATTCATCTGAAGCAGAACTAAGGCAATTAGAAGCTGAACCTTCAGATAGAAGATTTCAGGATCCTCAAGATGAAGAAGTCATTTACAGGGACATTGGAACTGATTGACAATTTACTGTGTT
Source organism: Primulina tabacum (assembly GCF_025594145.1). Lineage (NCBI taxonomy): Eukaryota > Viridiplantae > Streptophyta > Magnoliopsida > Lamiales > Gesneriaceae > Primulina > Primulina tabacum. The sequence goes on along the minus strand of NC_134560.1, from coordinate 33,367,507 downwards.
AATTTCATTGATATTATCCTTTTGCTAACTGATTATCTGTTATTTAACGCTTTCCTACTGTTTAGGTTTTGGCATCACCACAAAGGGGGAAATTGATAGACATGAATTAATTGTGGCGATGAAAATAAAAACCAGCAGACCAGCAGCACTCTTTAAGAAAACAGTAGACAAAAAGAAAATCAGAAGCTACTGGTCTAGTAAAACAAAAGCAGTAGAAAGGATAGAAAAACAGAATCAGTAGAAGATGTTGCCTAACGTGACTACTTTAAATGTTACCGTTAAAGTTACCAAGTACTAGTATTAATTGCAGCATTAAATACTATACGGAGTCATTTAATTCACTTTACCGAGTTTAGTATAAAACAGGACTGATTGTTTTATAGCTTTTCTGCAGGAACCTTTTTTTGGTAATAAAGCTGACTCTATCGGAAATCTGAAGACATCTTCTGATCATAAACGTTAAAATCAGTCGCTTATATATACATGGAACAAACCCTTACAAAAGAGAACTCTACGCATAATATCTTTTCAAGGATCAATGCTATTTCACTCAACGAGACAACCTCGAAATTCCTTGATAACTTTGACTTCAACACAAAGAAAAGTAGCACACGCTTCATAGCAAATATCTGATCTTTTGAAGATCATCCTGTGCTACTGATTCTTACACTCTTCACAATCTTTTACAACACTTATACTTTATCAGGAAGAGCTTGTAATCTGAAAAGAGTCTTTTCAGAACCTTTTGTATCACGTACTTTTTGAGTCGAGTAACTAAGAGTTTCAGGTAGGCAAAGGTGTAAGTCCTTCTGAAGTGGGTGTGTACAAGAGTTGTACTGTAATATCCAAAGTCTTTTAGTTATACCTTCTGGAAACAGGAGAAGGGGACACGTAGAAGATTTCATCTTCGAACTTCCATAAACAACTACTGCCTACTGTTATTATTGTCTTTCACTTACTTCATCAGATTGTTTCCGCACCTATAAATGTAATCTAGGTGAAGGTATACGCAACAAGATAAACTACTATCTCTAACAGGATTTTAGTACCTCATCAAAAGAAAGGAAAAACGAGTAGAGTTTATTCACCCCCCCCCTCCCCCCCCTCTAAACTCAACTTCGATCCTCAACACAATAATTGTTTCATCAATATCTTTATCCAAATGGGTTGTGATTTTGTCTTTAAAATCACTTCATAATATACACAACAACCTATTATTCTAAAAGAAAAATGAGATATGTTATCACTTTTAACACCAACTAATTTTTTTTTTTAGAAAAATTAAATAAACTAATTAAATATTTTATTTTTTTTTAGTAAGTAATTTCGGCAGGAAATTACTTAAAATAGTCAAATATATTTTTGAATGATTTACCTAATGAGTGATACTGAACATTGCAATTATTTGTATTTTAAATTTATTTATACAGTTTTCAATTAAGACCCAGTTTGATAGATATGATTAAGCTTGGATTATTCATTAATGCTTTGTTTGATTGGTTTTGTTTACTTCACATTGATTACAGGTGAGACTAGTTTCACTGTTATTCTTGGAAAACAAATCCAAGCCTTGAAGGTGGACAACATTATCCCACTACAATCAACAACACTTGTTTAACAGTAATCATTAAAATACCCCTCAATAAAAATAAAAAATAGCAAGTGGGTCTTGTAAAGCTAATTGTTTTTTTCTTCAGAAACATCGTGCAGAGGACCGCTGAAGAATCACTTAGAAATTCAAAGGAGCCAACCATAAATCCTCATTTTCTAGGATAGATCTGAAGAAATTTGAAGCTTATTCGAAGGTAAAACGTAAGAAATTACAGCTTTGAAGCTATGTGTGATTATTGATGTTGCATCTGACGCATAAAGCATTTCACACTAGTCACTGATGAACAATTTCATGTTTTCTGTTTTCGATTTTTGGTACATATGTATTGTAGAAACTGAATATTGCTCTGTTGACGTGTGTTTGGTCTGTTCTTCTACTGTGCTGAGAACTTGTTTTTTAATTTTAAATCCTCAAAAATTTTGCTCATGTGAGATTGTAGTAGGCATTCGTAAATATGGAGAGGGTTTCCAATTGGCCTCTAATTTCTTGCAAACGGGCTGTGAGGTTTGGGGAAAAATAACAAAGGATGGGAGATAAATGAAAATGTAATATAAATGGTATTTTGGTCATAAATATGTTTAACATGATATTATCTCTCTTGTTAAATTCACACAACAAATAATATTATATATCCCTCGAATTACATATCTTATCATATCAAACATTTTCAATCAAATTATTAATTATTCAATTATTATATCCTACAAACCAAGCGAACCCTAAATTGATTGATATAATCAATGCAAAAAATTTAATATAGTTTACGTTTTCAATAGAGTTTAATTTCAATTTGAGTAAAAAATAAAAAAACATATAATATATAAATTACATTTGAATTGATATAAAAATTAATTAAATTCAAAATTGAATTGAATGAATTGATATAATCAATGCAAACAATAATTGAAGTGATCATTTATTGCAGTATACATATGTCAATATTCATGATATATCTTTTTTTATATAAATGCCATTTTGACTGGAAATTACTATTTTTGCAAAACTCTGCTTATATATACATTTAAATATTTATACACACATTTGTATTTAAAATTTATTTATACAATTTGTAATAAAAATTAAATATATTATAGTAACACAAATCATATAACAAATTAAATTGATTGATATAATCAATGCAAAAATTTTAATGTAGTTAATGTTTTCAAAAGAGTTCAGTTTCATTTGAATAAAAATAATAAAAAAAATATAATACATACATTATATTTGAATTAATATAAAAATAAATTAAATTCAAATTTGAACTAAATGAATTGATATAATCAATGCAAACAATAATTGAAATTATCATTATTGCAGTACATATATTTCAATATTCATGATATATCTTTTTTTTTTTAGAAAATGGCATTTTGACGAAAAATTACTATTTTTGGTAAAAACTCTGCTTTTATATATATATATAGATATAGATTTCTCCACACGTGGAGTGTCCGGACACAAATTATAGTCCGGACATTCCATTTTTTTTAAAAAAAGAAAAAGTTTGCATGGGTGGATTCCGACTGCAACCCACCCATGTTGCGTGCTCATCTCTTTATTTTTAAAGAATTAAATATGTATTTAGGTTGATGGTCGACATTAATACATTAAACACGATAAGAACCATGTCATTGCCTTAGGGTAACACAATTAACCGACATACATTATACTTAAGTTTTTCAAAATTAACGAAAAAATAGTTTCTTATTTTTATTTTTTATAATTATATTATTTTTTTACCATTTAAATATCTATTATTTTTTATAATAATTACTTTTTCATAATATCATCTTGTGCATCGCACGGGTTAAATACTAGTTTTTTAATAAAAATTTGGTTTTCAACCTCAACATTGATATCTTTACTACAAAAAACGCTACACCAAACGTTTAATTTGCTTCACTATATCTTAATATCCTATCGAATCTAACACGGACAACATTCTTGAAGACACAACTAATAGTCATACATGTTCGGACCATGGTGAAACACTATTCATGATGGTACGGTAGCATTAAAAAAATTAGCCGAATTATTGTTTGAATGTTCTTATAGGAGTGGACAAATAAGAATGTCAATTAACAGAGAATATGTCACTGGACACACTAAACTTGTTAATTATTATTTCTCTGGTTATCTGATGTATACCAATGACATGTTCCGACGACGATTCCAATCGAGAAAAGAGTTATTTTTGCGCATAAGTACTTTAGAAGATCATCCCCATGGTTATTTTATGGAGCGGAGAAACAACAATAAGAAAAAGTCAATCGTCGCAAAAATGCACGACCGTTATCCGTCAACTGGATTATAGAGACACAACCGACCAATTGGACAAGTACCTGCGGGTGGGTGAAACAACGGTCCTCGAATGTTTGTCCTACTTTTGTCGATGTGTGATGCAAATATATGGAAGTGTATACTTGAGAAAATCCAATGTAACTGACATCAATAGTTTGCTTCAAATACATGAGCAAAAACATTGTTTTTCTGACATGTTAGGAAACCTTGACTGCATGCATTGGGTTAGAAAAATTGTGTAGCTATGTGGAGGGCACAGCACACACGAGGTAATCATTGCTACTTGATATGACATGCCTTTTTTGGAGGCGTCGTATCTCGTAATGAGATCAATGTGCTTAACGAATCACCTCTTTTTAATGACGTGTTGAAAGAAAATATACCGGAGGTGAATCTTACTTGTGAACAGTACACAACATAGAAAAAGGATACCACCTAACAAATGATATATATCCGGAATGAGCCACTTTTGTGAAGAGTTTCTCCTGCCCGCATGATCCGAAAAGAATGAAATTTAAAGAAACACAAGATGCTGTAAGAAAAGATGTTGAGCAAGCATATGGGGTTCTCCAAGCTCGTTGGCAATTATAAGAGGTCCAGAGCGACATTGATTCATGGATAAACGAAAAGAAACCGTGTATACTTGCTTACTTTACACGACATGATTGTTGAAGACAAGGGTCATGCGATATCGATTTGAGATCGTAACGAACTAGATATTTTTATAGCTAATCAGGGTTTAACCTCAAAATTTGGTGAATATCGAAGAAATTCATAGTTACGGGCTAGTTAAATGCATCATCAACTTTATTACGACTTGATTGAACACATTTGAGAAACATGTCGGTGTGATAAGTGAATGAGTAATTTATAAATTATTTTGTATCATTTCGTAGTTTATATACTTTCGTATTGCTATGCCGTATCATTTTTTTAAAGTAAAATTTTAATAATAAGTTGTTTGTATCAGATAATCGTCAAAAAAATACATAAATTCAATATTAAATAAAAAAATATTAATGAAAAATAATTATAAATTGAATTAATTAAATTAAAGATAAAAATAAAATGTATATATCAATTTATTTAAATAAAAATGTAAATGAATATTAATAAAGTGATAGTGAGACCCATAATAATTTATTTGGTTGGTGAAAGTTTTAAACCAAGTAGGTATAAACTGATGAATATCATCTAATTGGAATTTTATCCACCAAGAATGTTTATGTTGAGAATTCTCATATATAAGAGTTGTATCCAGGCCATGATATAATCATGATAATTGAACATATTTGGCATTGCCTGAAAAGTATTTAATTGCCTAGCTTGACCAAGAGGTAAACCCCAATTAGCTGCTGAGATAATTTTCTTTATAATCTTTTAGAAAATGCGAAATCTCTGTTGCGATCCATATGTTGTATTTCAACTGAACCAGTTTCTATTAGGATTGTTTCAAAATAATCTCTAGTTTTCCTTCTCAATATGGGTTGTAAATCTTTAATTAAATAGCTTTGAGTTATATGGATTGGTGATAGACCTTTTAGGTCTTTATCAACATGACAGCAATTAAGACATCCTGAAATTAAGTAAGGATATTTTAATTCCTCTTTTGATCCTTTTAATGCAAATATTGCATTATTATAATAATGAATTTCATATGCAGTAGTTTCGTCTGAGAATTCTTTAATAGAGTCAAATTTCTCTTCTTCTTCTGTAGTAGCCATATTAGGCTGGGAAACTGTTGCAACTCTTTTAAATGTGGTTTATTCAAGGGCTTTTTTCCCGTTGTTGGCCTCTTTAGGATTGTCTTCCAAGGTAGATCCCTGCAAAAATTCTCTGGTTAGAAAATCTGGTAAAGAATTAGATTTTCCAGAGATATGTTCAATATCAAAATCAAAACATGCTAATATAGCTTGTCATCTAGCAAATATTTGTTTTGATGCTATTACTTTAACATCTTTTAAAAGAATATCTTTGGCAGATTTGCAATCAACTCTTAATAAAAACTTCTTATTTAAGAGATCACTTTCAAATTTTGTAATACATTTAACAATCGAAAGAATTTCTTTCTTTATTGTAGAATAATTCTTTTGAGTATTATTCCAAATTTCAGAAGTATATCTGACAAGAATTTCTTTAATTTAGATGTATTATCTATTTTTTGTTTAAGTATTTCTCCATATCCAATATCAGAGGTGTCTGTTTCAACTATTTTAAATGCTTCAGGATTAGCAATAGATAAACTAGGGAGTTCTTTAACCCGTTCTTTTAATTTTAGTATTGCTAAAGTATGGCTATTAGTCCATGGTTGAGAATTTTTCTTCAACCTTTGAAATAATAATTTATAATCTTGAGCGAGATCTTTATAAAAATCTCCTATGTAATTAAGACTTCCAAGAAATCTTTGTAATTGATTTATATCAATGATTTTATCAGGAAATTTATCAGCAAAAATAATTGCTTTTTCTATAGGAATCATTATTCCATTTTCAATATAATGTCCTAAAAATTTTATCTTAGTTTGAAAAAGTTTTACCTTTTTCTGATTTACTGTCAATCCAGCTTTTTTAGTTGCTTGAATAAATATTTTTAAATGTTTAAAATGTTGATCAATATTATCGGAATATATAAGAACATCATCTATATATACTATGATATAATCTATATATGAATTATAAATTTCATTCATTATATTTTGAAATTCCATTGGAGCATTTTTTAATCCAAATGGCATTACATTCTATTCATAATGTCCAAATGGTACAGTAAAAGTTGTTTTATATTTATCTTCTTCTTTAGAAGAATTTGATAAAATCTTGATTTTAAATCAAAAGAAGAAAATACTTTTCCTTTGAATAATCTATTTAATAGATCTCTTTTATTTGGTAATGGATGTTTTATCCATTTTAATGCTTTATTAAGCGGTTTATAATTAATAACAAGTCTAGGAGCTCCTCTTTCTATTTCAACTGCATTTTCTACATAGAAAGCAGGACAACTCCAAGGGCTATTACTTGGTCTAATTAAATCTTTTTTAAGAAGACTATCTATTTCTTCTTTGCAATAATTTAAAATTCTAGGCCTTATAGCAATAAGTCTTGCTTTTGTAGGAATTTTATCCTCATTAAAATCATCTTAATAAGGAAGACTAACTTGACGTTTTTTCCTATTCCAAAAGGCATTAAGAACATCTGCACATATCTCTTTAGATATAGTTTCTGAAATAATTTTTATTTTTTCTTGAATTTTTTCAGAATTTATTTTTTCTTTAATATTTTTAAAAAGAATTTCATCTTTTGATGAAGTAACAAAATTTTCTTTATTAGTTACTATTTTTTGTAAAATATTAATGGATTTTGAAACTGGTATTGTTGTAAATGGAAAGAATAAATCATTTCCTTTAATGTTAGTATATAACCATTTTTCATTAATTTTATTAATAGGAAACAACATTTGAAAAAACGGTGTTCCTAATATAACAGGAGTAGATATATTCTTTATAAGAATAAAAGTAGTATTAAGACAAACTCCAGAATTACATATTGCCACATCAGACAATTTGTAATTAACTATAAGAGGTTGCTTATTAGCAGCTGTTATAAATTAAGTAGTCTTTTTATAATATTTAGAAGGAACAATTCTGATACAATTTACATCAGCTCCTGTATCTAACAGTGCTTCAATTGTAATTTTAAATTTTTTTATTAATAATTAATGTTACTTTTGAGTACCATTTTTGAGAAATAATCTGATCAATTTTATTGATCCAAATCACTTGATTTATTTCATTAGCATTATCATCTTTAGGTAAAATTTCTTCTTCTTCTTCATCAGAAGTAGAATCTTTTTCCCAAATATAATCATTATTAATATTTGATCTCAGATTTTATCTGATCTATTTCTCCTTTTAATTCGGAGATAGTAGGTTCTTTCTCCTTTTGCTTTGCTTTTTCTAATATTTTGTTATATGAATATAATTCATGTTCTTGTACCGTATTTTGTACAAGATTAGTAGGCTTGTGATTTGCCATATTTAAATAATGTTCTATAGCTTTTTTTCTATAGGATCTTTTATTTGATCTATAAGATCTAAAATGAAAGTTTCTTCATTTGATATATTTATTTATAATCCCATAAAATTTATGAGACATGTATCACAATCATAATCTGGATCACATATTTTGTTTTCTGATATTTCAGAATCATTATCTGAACAATTACTATTAGAATATTCAGATAAATCATCAATAATATTGATATAAAAATCTTTTTGATTTAAATCTTCTTTATTAAGAAGAATATTTATTAATGATTCTTTTAAATCATTATTTATATTAAGATTATCAATCTTTTTCTTGACATAACACTTATTAGCTTTATGTCCAATTTTTCCACATTTTCAGCATACTGGAACTTTATCATTATTTTTTATAGTCTGCTTAGACTTTTTCTTAAAATATTTTTTAGGTTTATTTTTATCTTCAAAATAATGTTTTTCCTTTTAAAGGGAAGTCTTTTTCTTTTCTTATCTCTTTTAGGATATTGTATTGATTGAAAACCTATTTGTCCACAAAAATCACCGATAATATTTCGGTTTTCTTCTTTTTGCATATCAAGTTGTCTTTTTAACTTGATAGCATTGCAAAGAGTTATACATTCGGCAGTTATTTCTGCAGATAAATCTCCATAAGTGAGAATACTCCAATCTATAGAGTTTGTTGGAGATTTAGATTTTAATCTATTTTTAACTCTTTCAGCAAAAAGAACTGGAAGACCAGAAATAAATTTTTCTTTCCAGAAATTTGCATTGCAATCATTTCTGATTAAAACTTTTGTCATAAACACTTCATTAATTGCTCTTGAGATCTATCTAATTGAAGCTAATTAGCTCCAATAAAATTAGATAAAATAGCATAAATAAGTGTATTAACTGCATCTGACTCTTCTCGTCCATTAAGATCAATTATAGAAGAGTTAATAATTTTATTTTTTGCATCTTTTGAGAGATAAAATCTCACCAACCTTGAAGTTGGCCAGTAAAACCAGTAATAATGGCTTGAGCAATTTGCCTATCATTATTACCTTTTATTTTTGCGGCAGAAGAATATATTAACATTTGTTTAATAACAGTTTTAATCTGATATTCAGACTTTTCATCTATATTCCATTCAGTAATGGCTTCCCCATTAAACTGAACATAATCTTTCTTTTCTTCAATTTGAAGATCTATAGGTGTTGCCTTTTTATAAAAAGGTTTTACAATTGATACTTTATGCATTTTATTAATCTGCATTTCTTCTTCAGGTGAACTTGAAGAATTTTCAAGTTGTTCGTCTTTGGTAATTATCGAAATAGAACTCTTTTCTTTTATGTTAATTTTTTGTAATCGATCTATTAGTCCTTCCATAAAATCATCATCTTTTTTAGAGCTTAAAAGAAATTTTTCTTGTTTAAGGTTAGGGGGAGGTTTTATCATAAGATTTTTTGAACATTCTCCACTAGAAATGTCTTTTTTAGATTTTGATAAAATTTCTTCTATTCTAGTAGTTTGATTTCTTAAAGACTGTAGGGTAAGATTAGTAAAATTATTTTGTTGAATAATATGGTCAAAATTACCATTTTCTAACACAGATTTTATAGGAGAGGCATATATCTCTTTATTTCCTTTTTCAATATGTAAAGTCGTAAAGGGGGGATGAATCTCAAAAGATTCTTCACCCGTTTCATGAACATACAATTTATATGTAGATTCAAGAGTATTTATAAAAGACTCATCTTTAAAATTTGAAAATATTTTATTTCTTGCTGGAAAATAAAATTTTTCTATCTATTTGAAAAAAATCTAAATTTGATTGAGTTTCTTTAATCCACTCTTCATATCTTGAAGAATACAGATTTTGTTGTTTTGAGTTTAAACAACTTAAAAACCATTTTTTCTTGTCTTTATTTTTAATTTTTTCTAAACTTTTCTGAATAAGAGTATGATTACTAATAACCATAACATTATAACTCATATCAGAAAAAGCAGGGGAATTGGATTTTCTATTATTAACAGAATAACTTCTTTGAAATCGAGAAGTACTGGATTCAGGAAGATCAACCTTATATTCTGGTTGAGATATATTATCATTAGTCTTTTGAAGACCAGATATACTAATCTTTTCAAAATCAGATATGGAAGAAGTAGAATTTCTACTTTATTCTGGGAGTTTAATTCGTAAATGTCTTTGGGATGAGAATTTTATCTCAACATCACCATGATCTACATATTGAACCATACTCTCTAGTTTTCTAGATTCTTCTTTAATTGTAGGAGCAATATTCTCCATTTTCCAGATTTCTGGCAAAGTAAGTTGATTCCAACTTATTGTTTTGGGAATCATGATATTACTTTTATTAATATCAGTTATAAAGAGTGTAGTTTCACCACTTTTTGAACTAATTTGATTAATATTAATTCTAAAATTAGAAATATTTGAATTCATTACTTTATAACAAATTCTATATAATAGAACCACATTTTCTGTTCCATCTATCATATCGAAACCTTCAATCTTTATATTTAATGTAAGGGCTTTCATGATATTTGGATCAGAAAGAGAGATCGGAAAATTAGGAAAACAGCTAAAATGTATTGGTCCTTCACATAATGAAGACTCTACTATTCCTAATACGGAATCTTCAAATTTATTATGCCTTTGATCTCGTACTAAAATTAAGGCCGAAGTATTTAAACCTAATCTGGTGAGTGGTTTTAAACCTACTTGAATCATACTCAGATGCATAAATCTATAAGATTTCATATGAATATTTTTAAGATTTTGAGATAACAGACTGAAAGAATCATAACCTCCTTTTAGAGGAATAGCTTCTTCTATAGTTTTAATTATATAATCAGATTTAAAACTAAATCCATTAGATCTATATATCTTCGTATTAGAAGATACTGGTAATTTCCAGTTTTGAATATTCTTTTCGAAATTTTCAGAAATAATTAATTCTTTGTTCTTAGTATTACTACTTGAAGATTTATTTTTGTAAAAGATCTTATTATTTTATCCATTAAAAATTAAGTAGATACTGTTAAGGATTTATATCAACCTTATTCTTTGGCTTTACAGGCTTTACGAAACCCGACTTAAGGATTTCTCCTGGGTAGAGCTACCTTCTTCTTTATGGGGGCCCTCGTTGAAAATTAGTCTTATAAAAAGGTTTAAAATTTATATATATATATATGCTGTATATTGATTAACTAGATGATGACAAACAATTATTACTTCTATGTGTGTGTGTGTGTGTGTGTATATATATGTATATTGATTAAGTAGATGATGACAAACAATTATTACTTCTATATGTGTTCATTCCTATCTTGTCTTCTTCTATAATCTGTCGCAACTTAGCTGGAGGGGTCGGCATAATTTGCCTCTATCATAGTTTTAATGTCTCAGCAAAAAAAAAAAAAAAAGCAGTAGCTCGATTTTATTTCCTATAAATGTGCTTGATGTTGACCTCCAATTCTTTAACAAGAAGTTATTTACACAAATTAAATAAGGAAGAGCAAGGCAGCCCGTCGTCTTTTATCCACTTTACTATTGTTTTTGAGTCCATCTCAAGCACTATTTTGATGTCATCTCTCCCTCGTTAACTTTTATTTCTTTAGTTAATGGATTATGCAGTGGTTTCTCTCCCAACCACCAATCTTCCCATACTAGGTTTCGTGTTTATAAATATATATATATATATATATATATATATATATATACTACCTAAACACGAAATGAAGTCCCACAAATTCAAATCCATTCAAACAATTCATATATTCATTACAAATCAACTCGAACTCGAACATATTTAAACAGAAACGATAAAACACATGGATCCATATCCCTTCTTGCTTTTACTTGGTATTATTTCAACTATTCACGTGAGTAGGCTATGGTTCTTCAGGATGAAGCTGATCCTGACTGTGATACACTATAAAAGTTCGCTTGGCTGCGAAATTTCGAGCAAACCGGTCGGTTTTCATTCCTGAGGAAGGGTTCTGATTGAAGAGGTCTTGGATTGCCTTAGGCATCGGCTCACCATTCATCTTGCTCTTCCAATAGTTTCCTCCATCTTTTCTTGCATTAGCAATATAAGCAAACTGAAATATGAATCATCGAGGAATAATTATTTTCTTAAAAAAATAATCAATCATATTTTAAATAAAAATTGAATCATATGGAATCAAGAAATTTGATTGCAGAAAAAAATAATGATGTGTATTTTATGACCACCCCAGAAAACTTGAAGATGAAAGAAATCCACTAAAAGTTTCACAATTACTCAAGCATGAAAATACTATATATATATATATACACACGAAATCCTGAAATTTTTAAGAAATAAACCAGAAAAAATCCTTCTGATTTAAATTTAAATTTTTACAAACAAGATCACACCATGATCATAAATTAGAAATTAATCAAAAATTAACAACAGAAAACAAAAAAATCACAATCCACTTTTGGGTACGAACAAATTGTAAATTTTTAAAGAAAAACACAGGTCGATCGAGCTTGGCGAGCTATTATTCGAAGAAAAAAAAAACCTACAGGTAAACAATTACGAATATTCTGAATTTTGGTAAGCATAAAACATATAAGCGTAACGTTATACCAATAGAATCGAGAGGAGGAAGAAGGCTGAAAATCTCTCGTTCTCATCTTCAAAACTTGGTGGAACCCTAAATCTGGTGTAGTTTTTTTTTTTATCGTAAAGTTTTTAGCCTCTGACTTTAGTATATTATATAGGGATTAGGCATACACCTAAAAAATATTTGATTCAAATTTCTATAATTTTTCAACAAGGACATAAATATTTTCATAGTCAACTCCCCACGTTATGAGATTGGGAGCCATCCCTTTTTTACGATTGGAAAAATCGAGCAATCAAAAAGGTTTGTGCTACCTTTGTATTAAATATGCATGACTATTGTTTTGGTACGGTGGATTTGATTGATTGATTACCATTAATTGCACAATTCTTTTTTTTTTTTTGAAAAGTTAATTGCACAATTCTTGTGATGATATATATAATATATATAAATTTTTGATAAGTTGTATATTTATCTTGTATATTTATATGAGGATTAATAAAGTATTATTCATCTATTGAATGTCATGAAATATAGAAAAATTATACATATAATATGTGAGTGACATTTTATCGATGTTCATACAAATGTGTACGATAAATATACAATATATTTAACTCGATTTTTGTCCTAATGTTGACATAATATTAGGTATTATCGAGACGAAATTGGATATCGATGATATTTGCGTTCAAACTTTGACCAAATGATTCAAGAGTAGGTCTTTTGTGAGACGGTCTCACGAATCTTTATCTGTGAGACACATAACCCTACTGATATTCACAATAAAAAGTAATACTCTTAGAATAAAAAGTAATACTTTTTCATGGATGATCCAAATAAGATATTCGTTTCAAAAAATACGACCCGTGAGATCGTCTCACACAAATTTTTGTCATGATTCAAAAGATCAGAACTAAAAATCCTGAAATTTGATCACAGTTTAAAAGTATTTATTGGATTTATTAAATGCAAATTATTACTAATTAAAACCTCCATATCACCACAGATGGGAAAATTTCGATTTTGCCGAAAGTGAACAAATTAATATTCACTTTTAACCTTTTTCTAGATGAGATTGTGCTACTTTGACTTCCATTTAATTTTATATATATATATATATATATATATATAAAATTTCGTAATTCACTAAAATAAACAACTAATTTGGCCAATACTTTCCAAGATCTTGTAATTATTAGCCATTAATCTTGGCCGCATGTGAAGCAAAATAGTCAACCAAGGCAAAAACATTAAAATGTCCTTTGATTTTGTCAACTTGCAAATGTACATTATATCAAATTTCAAGTTGATGAAAAATCTACTAATTGAATATTGCATGAATTATGCAACCAATTTGCAACAAAAAAATAAATTGACAAATGAGTGGATAAATTAGGTAGCATGCCTAATTATTTCTTTTGCTTAAGAATTAATTGGTTGAAAATGAGTCAAATTGGATCGAACGTAAGAGAATTGAATTGTTCACCATTTCTAGAAATAATCGGAGTGAAAAATGTTGGAAATACCATGGACACTTATTTTTATAGCTAGCCAAAAAAATGGTCTAGAAATAGAATGATAGTGAAATTATAGCTCGAAATCTTTGTCATTAAAACAAATTTACCAAACTATGTTGGTCGGATCCTTGGCAAATCTTCACATAAGATAAAATGAACATTGTTTCGAGATAAATATCAAAATCTACGAACCACAAAATATTTAGAAATTTCTCGAATTTAGAGATAGAAAAGAAATAGAAAAAATTTGAAAGGATTTGGATTCGAACATGAACGAATACAAAGATGACGAGTCTATGTTAATTCTTAGGAGCTTTCTATATGTAGTAGAAGCCGTACGGAAGAATATTTTGACTCCCTAGATATCAATATATGCTAAACAGTATTTGGATTTAAAAAAAAAAACAAAATAAATTGGTTTTATTCTAAGGTCCCCAACCAAAATGGATTCCCCGGCAATCTTTGATGAGAAAGAACAATTTAGTGTCATTTTATATAAAACTTAATGTCACATTTTACTCGAGTGAAAGTTCAGTATCATTGCGTACTTTAATCATTTTATTGGAGTTGATTTTCCATATACTAATAAGCTATTGAATTTAAAATTTAAGAGAATAAGCACATCCTCCACTTTGATTAATTTTATATAACACAAGAGAATTGGTTAACATCATTCTAATTGTTGGATTATATATTGGTTGTATGTGTTAATGTGCTTTTCATGTGTGTGAATGAAAATTGGGGAATTGTAGGTTTGTCCCACATAGGAAAATTAAAGTGGTATAGAAGAGATTATATTATGTTACACTTTACGGAAAAATAAGAATGATTGGTTTAAGAGGCTCTCTTTTGCTCACTCCTGCGTTGAATGTCGTACCAATCAAGGAAAAAATAGCCTAGCTAGAAACAGTTGTCTTTTGCGCACTCTCTTTTATGACATCACCGCAGGGTCTATGTCACGCCCCGGGACGGGGGTTGGTCGACCCCGACGTTGCTCTCAAATTTACATTCGAAAACAACAAGCCTCAGAAAAACAAAATTCAGAAACCAGTCTTTTTATTCGTAATACTAAATAATCAATTATCTGTTACAACTCAAATACTAATGTTTTACAGCGAAAATATAAAACCATACATCACAGTATCTTAACAGATGCAGCGGAAATAACATAAACTAGAATCAGAACTGAGAAATGACAGTTTTCTTCACCAGCCCCAAAACTGGATATGCTCTTCTTCTTCTAATATTTCTTCCTCGTTCTTATCTGAGATGGTTTTGGTGGGTGAGTGATATGATCGTCACTCAATAAGCGGGGGCGGGAATATTTCTCAGTTTTCGAAATCATTTTCAACAGAAACAGTAATACAAATAATATACAGAAAACTTCTTATTTTCAGAACATGAATCGGTATTCAGAACAGAAATGCAAGTAAGTAAGCACTGAGCATGTTTGTGAATTTCATGGCTAACTGATATCAGTCTCTTATATGTTCTCTCCTCTAAGGGGTGAGGCCAGAATCAGAAATTAGAATTCAGAAATGTTCAGAATATATATTCCTACCATTAGTTCACTAGATTTCAGTACTTCAAAAATCAGAGATCAAAATACATATACTTGGTTTCAAAATTGGAATCATCAAACTGATTTCAAGATATTTATACATAAACCCACTTACCGTAATTTGCTATAAAATTTCGGTTGAAGTCTGAAATCTGCTTGTTCTTGTTAATGGTTTCTACTGCTCGAAAATAAGCACTCTCTTAGCTCGAAAATTCAAGTGATAATCTAAAGATTTGTGTAACACCAATTCAGAGGTTTGAGGGTGTTATTTATAGGCAAAATTCTGACTGTTAGCCTCCCAATTAATGGCCATAATCTGACATTAACAGTCTTTATTCCATGTTAAATGCTTCAGTTACAAGTCATAAGCTGAATCAGTAACTGTCTGCTGCTGGATTTTACCTGTTGTCTACTGCTGGATTCTAATCTGCTGAAAAAATACCAGCTTGAAATATTAGCTTCTGCTGGAAATTTTGCATTGCTGCTGAAATGCTGGAAATTCGAGTTCTCACATCCCTCCCTTCTTATGAAAAGTTTCGTCCTCGAAACTTGGCTATACATGATCCTCAAAGAGATAAGCATAATGTTCTCGCATCTTTTCTTCCAACTCCTAAGTAGCTTATCTTTCGGTGTGATTGGACCATTGTACTTTGACATATGGAATAATTCGTCGCCTCGGTACTTGGTCTTTGTTATCCACAATCCGAATCGGAATTTCTTCATACTTTAGTTCTTCATTTAAATTGCCTTCGACCAACAGGGGTCCAGCTTCAAGAATATGACTCGGATCGGAAATATATCTCCTTAGCTGCGAAACGTGGAATACATTGTGAATTTTTGACATGTCGGGTGGAAGTGCTAATCTATAAGCAAGTGTTCCCACTTTTTCTAGAATGTCAAAAGGTCCAACATATCTGGGATTCAATTTTCCAGCCTTATTGAATCGGATTACACCCTTCATGGGTGACACTTTCACATAAGCTTTTTCTCCAACTTCAAATTCCACGGGTCTTCTTTTCAGATCAGCCCAACTTTTCTGTCGATCTTGTGCACTTTTTAATCTCTCCTTGATCACAGCAACTTTATCCACTGTTTCTTGGATTAGTTCGGGTCTAACGATGGCTTTTTCCCCTACTTCATCCCAATACTGTGGTGATCGAGATTTTCGTCCATACAGAGCTTCGTATGGTGCCATTCCAATACTGCTGTGATAACTATTATTGTACGCGAACTTTTAAGGGAAGATGCTCACTCCAATTGCCACTGAAATCTAGAGCACATGCTCTCAGCATATTTTCTAGAGTTTGAATTGTCCTCTCTGTTTGGCCATCGGTCTGAGGATGATAGGCCGTGCTAAGAGTAATTTTGGTCCCCATAGCTTGTTGAAAGCTCTTCCAAAAACGGGATGTAAACCTCGGATTTCTGTCTGATAGTATGCTAGCTGGAACTCCATGTAGTCGTACGATCTCATTCATGTACAATGTGGCTAGCTTGTCCAAATTATAGTTCATGCGGACATGTAAGAAATGCGCATATTTCGTGAGTCGATCTACGATTACCCAGATGCCATCATGGTCTTGTCTTGACTTGGGTAAACCAACTAAAAAATCCATGGAAATATGTTCCCGTTTTCATTCGGGGATTTCTAATGGTTGAAGAAGTCCACCAGGTCTCTGGTGTTCTGCTTTGACTTGTTGGCACACGTGACACTTAGAAACAAACATTGCCACGTCCTTCTTCATTCCACTCGACCAGAAATTTTTCTTCAAATCTCTGTACATCTTGGTACTGCCAGGATGGAATGAAAATTTCGACTTATGTGCTTCAAACATTACTTCTTGTCGAAGGTTATCAATGTCTGGTACACAAATCGTCCTTTCATCCATAAGATTCCTTTGTTATCCGTCTCGAAATCTGGTGATTTCCCTTCTTTAGCTTGCTCTTTCAGTTTCACCAAAGCGGAATCTCTATCTTGACTTGTCTTGATTGTCTCTTGAAGACATGGTTGTGCTGAAAGTGACGCCAGGATCACCTTACTCGTATTCTTTCGACTTAAAGCATCTGCTACCTTGTTGGCTTTGCCTGGGTGGTACCTTATCGTCAGGTCGTAATCCTTCATGAGTTCAATCCACCGTCTTTGTCTCATATTTAGTTCCTTTTGAGGGAACAAATATTTGAGATTTTGGTGATCCGTGAAAATTTCACACTTGGCTCCATAAAGATAATGCCTCCAAATTTTTAGTGCGAACACTATTGCAGCTAGTTCGAGGTCATTCGTTGGGTAATTCTATTCATCCGGCTTCAACTGTCTCGACGCATATGCAATCACCCTTCCCTCTTGCATGAGTACACATCCTAAACCTCCTTTAGATGCATCACTGTAGATGGTGAAGTCTTTGCTTTCAGTTGGCAATACCAATACTGGCGTGGAGGTAAGTTTTTTCTTCAAAGTCTCGAAGCTTTTCTCACAATCTTCACTCCATTGAAATTTTGAGTTCTTCTGTGTGAGTTTGGTGAGAGGTATTGCTATTGAAGAGAATCCTTTAACAAATTTTCGATAATAGCCTGCTAGTCCCAAGAAGCGTCGAATTTCTATCACATTCTTTGGCCTTGACCAATCCATGATTGCTTCTACCTTCTTAGGGTCCACAGATACTCCTGTTGCTGATATTACGTGACCCAAGAATGTAACGCTTTCTAGCCAGAATTCGCATTTCTTGAATTTGGCGTACAGTTCCTTCTCTCTCAGCGTCTGGAGGGTGAGACGAAGATGTTCTTTGTGGTCTTCCTCACTTGAAGAATATACCAGAATGTCGTTGATGAATATGACCACGAACCTATCGAGGTATGGTTTGAAGACTTTATTCATGAGGTCCATGAATACTGCTGGAGCATTGGTCAGTCCAAACGGCATCACTGTAAACTCGTAATGGCCGTATCTTGTCCTGAAGGCTGTTTTAGGGATATCTTCCGCTTTGACCTTCAGTTGATGGTATCCTGACCTCAGATCGAGTTTTGAAAAGACCTTGGCTCCTTTTAATTGATCGAAAAGGTCATCTATCCTCGGGAGAGGGTATTTATTCTTAATTGTAATCTTGTTCAACTCTCTATAGTAGATACATAACCTCATGCATCCGTCTTTCTTTTTCACAAATAGTACAGGGGCTCCCCACGGAGATGCACTGGGTCGGATCTGCTTTTTATCCAACAATTCTTGCAGTTGTTCTTTGAGTTCTTTCAATTCTGCCAGAGCCATTCGGTATGGTTCTTTTGAGATCGGTGTAGAATTGGGTACTAAATTAATCTCAAATTCCACTTCGCGGTCGGGAATTTCGCCAGGGAGTTCTTCAGGAAAGACATCCGGAAACTCTTGTACTATCGGAATTTCTTCTAGTGCAAGTGTGGTTTCTTCCTTTACCTCGCTTAACATTGCTAGGTAAACTTCTTCTCCACTTTTCATGGCTTTCCAAGTCCGGCAAGCAGAAAAAAGAGTCTTTCGTTCTTTTGTCTTACCATGAAATAAAAGTTTCTCTTGGCATGGAGTTTGGATGGTTACCGTCTTTCCATGACAGTCTACTAAAGCATGATTCTTGGCTAACCAATCCATTCCAAGAATTACATCGAATTCCACCATAGTTTAGTTGGATTAGGTTTGTCTTGAAACTCTGATCATCTATAAGAACACCAATATCCCGATATAGAGTGCGAGTTTCTAAAATCCGATTTACAGGAGTTGCTACTCTATATGGTTCTTCTAAGTTATCAGGCTTAGTTCCTAACTTCTTGGCAAATCTCTTAGACATGAATGAATGGGTAGCACCACAATCAAATAACACATACGCATGTATATAATTGATTATAATGGTACCTGCCACGACATATTTCAGTTGTCACCATCTTCTTGAGTAAGAGCATAAACTCGAGCATTTGTCTTGTTTTCCTTAGGCTTGCTTGGAGTTGTTCCTCCTGCTGGACCACTCCTTGGATCTGGAAGAGGGCATTGAGCAATGCGATGGTCAATCTTTCCACAACGGAAACAAGCTCCAGAATTCCTACGACATTCACCAGTGTGAGTGAATTCACAAGTTTGGCAATTGACTTCCTCTTTGCTTGATGGAGAAGAAGTGGTTCTTTTGGAATGGAGCACTGGTAAATTGGTTGCTTGAAAACCTAGGCTTCTTGAATTGTTGGCCCGATTGGTATTGGCTTGACCGAGGACGTTTGAGTTTGTTCTCACCTTCACGCCTCTTGATGTCATTCTCAGCTCTGATGGCGGCTCCCATCAATTCATCAAAACTATCGGGTTCGATAACAGCAAGGGCAGATTGAATGCGGCTGTTCAACCCTTTCTTGAAGCTATGTATCTTCAAGGCCTCGTCTCCCATGATGGTTGGGGAGTGAGTTCCCAGTGAGTGAAACTTGGATGAATACTCCACCACTGTCATGTTTGGTTCTTGAACCAAGCTTTCAAATTCTGACAGCTTCTGCACTCGAACTGCTGTCGGGAAGTACTGCTTCAGAAATGCCTCTCGGAACCTTTGCCAAGTGATAGGTCCCGCCCTTACCATAGCTGGTGAGACTCCTTCCCACCATTTGGCTGCTTTATCCACAAGAAAAGGTGTAATCACATCTACCTTGATCCCTTGTGGAACCTCAAGTAGTCAAAGATGGTTCTCCACCTCCTTCATCCAATTCTGTCCGACCTCAGGATCGGAGCTTCCGTCGAAATTTGGGACTCTTGCTCTTCGGAGAGCCTCATAGTGCTGCTTAGTCCCATTATGAGAAGGAGGTGGTAGTTGATTAGCATTAGGGTTGACAAACCCTTGCAACTTTGTTGCCACAATCGTGGCTATAGCCATCACGTCCGCCTGGCTGAGGCCAACTGCTGGTGGTTGTTGCTGTGCATCCTCATCATTGCGGTTGTTGTTGCGGTTGCCGTAGTGAGAATTGCGGTTGTTTCTAACTGGTTGCCCGTCCATTTCCTACAATTATGAAAGTTCTAAGGTTGATGGTAGAATAGAGACTAAACAAAGGAAGCAAAATGATTGAGTAATTGCTCAAAATTAAATATGAAACCAATTGATAGAAATAAATTTTTATTGATTTCTCAAGAAAGTGCAATTACAACTAACCATCGAAAATGCTAACAGAAATGTAATTGGAACAAGTGTTATTACAAAGAGCTACTACTGATAGTCTAATCTATCACTTATCCTAATCCCAAATCCATAGGATCCTCTTCGATTTCTTCATCTTCTTCGGGATCCTCCTCAGGTTCGTCTTCATGGTTGGCTATTACTGCTTCTAGATGTTCAATATGACCATGAAGAACTGCATTCTGGTCGCTAAGAACTTCAACAGTGTTCTGCAACTCATGAATCTGAGCATCAGTCTATTCACAATACTGATTATGCTGATGCACAAGTTGGTGATTTTGATCCTTAAGCACTTGGATCTTCTCAACCAAGTTATCACGTAACTCGATTAACTCTGCAACAGTCTCTTGGGAGGTTTCGAACTCTTCTTGAGCTTTCATATTCCTCTCTTCTTCCTCATGCAGATAATGAGCATAACGTTCAACATCACCTCTTAAGTGTTCTGCTCGACGCTCTAATTCATCTTTGTCCAGCTCTAGGCAGTAGTTATGTTCCTTTAGTTTCTCTAGCTTCTTCTCTAAGCTCTTAATATAGCTACTCTGGTCAGCCATATCCTACATCCAAAACATGAGAGTGAAGGTTCAGAAATGATCTCAAGGGTACAAATCGAGTTATAGACAATTACTGGAATGAACAGAATCAGTACAGCCTATAACATTCAATAAAATAAAATATCTCAAAATTTTTCGATCTCAGAATCTCGTGAAAAGTTTATTGAAAACCGGTCACATCAAGAACATGAAGTGTACCAAGTTTGGTGCAAAAATACTAAACCGTTTGGAAATGAAAATTCCTCAAAGTTTCAAAAATTTGGAAAATTTTACGGAAATGATGATATCACTATCTAAACGAAAGATTTTGGGGTTTGTTGGTGGTGCCAGTACAAAAGTTAGGATCTAGGTTAGGTTTTCTCGTCGAGAGCTTTCCAAGCATATCTTTTAATAGTCAAAATTCCTCCTGGATCAAAAGTTATGGCCGTTTGAAGTTTGCGCGAAAAACACCCCAACTTCCACACAATCTGCAAGGCCTACTGCATGCGCCTACTGGAGTTCACTTCCTACTGAAATTCTGATGCTACTGCAGTCAAGTCTGCTGCTTTCTAGCATTGTTGAAACCAGTCTGCTGCATTCCGATATACTGATTTCCATCTGCTGGTTCTGGTTCCAGACTACTGGTTTTGATGCTACAGTTTTTCGATCATCCGCTGGTTTCGGTCTACTGATTTTGGTCTACTGAAATATTTTTTTTCCTACTCATTTCAGTAGTCTATTACAGTAGTTTATTTTCAGTAGTCTATTACAATAGTTTATTTTCAGTAGTCTTTTACAGTAGTTTATCAGAACTTATTTTCAGAAGTCTATCAGAACTCATTATTTCTAGTTCCTCCTCCCCAGATTATGAAACCTGGTTTGCTCTGATACCACTTCAATGTCACGCCCTGGGACGGGGGTTTGTCGACACCGACGTTGCTCTCAAATTTACATTCGAAAACAACAAGCCTCAGAAGTACAAAATTCATAAACATGTCTTTTTATTCATAATACTAAATAATCCATTATCTGTTACAACTCAAATACTAATGTTTTACAGCGGAAATGTAAAACCATATATAACAGTATCTTAACAGATGCAGCGGAAATAACATAAACTACAATCAGAACTGAGAAATGGCAGTCTTCTTCACCAGCCCAAAAACTGGATCTGCTCTTCTTCTTCTAATATTTCTTCCTCGTTCTTATCTGAGATGGTTTTGGTGGGTGAGTGATATGATCGTCACTCAATAAGCGGGGGCGGTAATAACTCTCAGTTTTCGAAATCATTTTCAACAGAAACAGTAATACAAATAATATACAGAAAACTTCTTATTTTCAGAACATGAATCGGTATTCAGAACAGAAATGCAAGTAAGTAAGCACTGACCACGTTTGTGAATTTCATGGCTAACTGATATCAGTTTCCTATATGTTCTCTCCTCTAAAGGGTTAGGCTAGAATCAGAAATTAAAATTCAGAAATGTTCAGAATATATATTCCTACCATTAGTTCACTAGTTTTCAGTGCTTCAAAAATCAGAGATCAAAATACGTATACTTTGTTTCAAAACAGGAATCATCAAACTGATTTCAAGATATTTATACATAAACCCACTTACCGTAATTTGCTATAAAGTTTCGGTTGAAGTCTGGAATCTGCTTGTTCTTGTTACTGGTTTCTACTACTCGAAAATAAGCACTCTCTTAGCTCGATAATTCAAGTGATAATATCAAGATTTGTGTAACACCAATTCAGAGGTTTGAGGGTGTTATTTATAGGCAAAATTCTGACTGTTATCCTTCCAATTAATGGCCATAATCTGACATTAACAGCCTTTATTCCATGTTAAATGCTTCAGTTACAAGTCATAAGTTGAATCAGTAACTGTCTGCTGGAATCTCGCTCTTCTGATGCTGGATTTTACCTGTTGTCTGCTGCTGGATTCTAATCTGCTGGAAAAATACCAGCTTCTGAAATATTAGCTTCTGCTGGAAATTTTGCATTGCTGCTGAAATGCTGGAAATTCGGGTTCTCACATTCTATAGTTGTATCTTGAGAAACAGTTGTCCGATTAAATTCTCGAAGCATATGTCGGCTGGGTACGAATCTGTTTTAAGGAAAATGTACTTGCTACAGACCTCAGTTTGGTTTTCTTCTTACATACACGATACTCATACTTTCAACAATATACTTCCTTGTCTTTACGAGTTTGCTTTTATAATTCTTTCAGTAGCAATTTTGCTAACAATAATCAAATATTAGTTTCCGTGAGAACGATCCAAACTCAAACATATAATAACACAATTTGATCTAGTTCACTTGCTAATCTCGACATAGTTTGTTGATCATTGAACTTACATGAGTGGTTGACTAAACATGAAGCATACTCCAAAAAATGATGATAGCCTTATGTAGCATATAGTTTTGAAACTTGTCCCCTTTATAGATGTGTTCCATGCATACACTTTTGGCCATTTAGTGGGAGACTGAGAATTTGCAAAATATTATCTACATTCAAAATTTAATTTTACATTTGGTTCTAAATTTTTTTGAACTTTTTACATAACCTTAATAATATAACTGAGTATTAAGGTATTAAAAAGCAGGTCCAAGTACTATAAGTTGGACTTAAATATACATGATTTAAGTAACGTTTAAGCCCATTCCACTGGAAATAATCTATTGACATGTTGTGTTATTTGAACTTTTAATTTAAAAATTGTTAAAAGTAAAAATTTGTGGTAAAAAGTAAAAATCTTAAATTCACAAAATATATTAAACTACACACTTTATAAAATTTTGCCTACTCAATTGTGTTTTTCTTTACAAATTGAGAGACCTATTTATAGAATTTCTTTGGAAATAATCCAAAAATAAATACATCATTACATACATCATCACACACTAATTTTAAATATTTACAACATACAAGAGATAATGTGTGTCATTTGCTTGTTTCTCGCTTCCTCAAATATATAAGACTTCCCACTTGGCAGTCAAATAGACACTGTCCTTGCCAAAAATCTATTGAAGTTCCATTTGATGACAACCAGTTCATGCCAAGTATAATGTCAAATTCAGGCATCGGAAGTACGATAAGATCTGCACGAACCATATCTTTATATAAACGAAGCTCCAGATTATTCAATATGCTTGATGTGACCATTTGATCACCAGAAAGAATAGAAACTCTGAAATCCAATCCTATATCCTCGGGTATAATATTTAGTCGCTTGATGAATGTATCAGATATAAATGAGTGTGTAGCACCTAATCAGCAATGCGTAGGTAGCTGCACTTTGAATGAATATCCTTCATGCGACCAAGATGTCGTTAAATTTCTTTCGTTTGAAGCTTAGGAAATTTCTATCATTATTTTCCCAAAATTTTCAAAAATTTAGTGATTGGACCCTATTAATTTTAGGAAAAATTGCAATTTCAAACCTTATATTTCGAAATTAATGCATTTGCCCCTTCAATTTTTTCGAAATTTGTATTTTGACCCTTGGAAGTTTCGAAAATTCCATTTTAGTCCTTATAGTTTCGAAAATTGTATTTTTGCCCCATAAGTTTCGAATTTTATCAATTCAGACCTTGAATTTTTGGTAATTGCTAATTTAGCCCTAGAATTTCGGTAATCACCAAAACAGCCCCTAAATTTTCGTAAACTGCAATTTACTCCCTGAAATTTTTCGAAAATTCTCTAATTACCCTATAATTTTCGATTTTAACAATTTCAGCCCTCGAACTTTCCAAATTTTCGGATTCACCCTTGAAATTTTAGGATTGTTGCAATTAAGCCCCTTGAATTCGAATTTTTTTCCAATTTGGTCCTCAAACTTTTGAAAATATCCCTACAAGCCCAAAGTTTTAATTTTATCTCAAATTTTAAGCCCTAAAATTCTTAGTTGGAATTAAATCCTTCCCTTACATATTTAAGGCTCAAT
The DNA here is from genome assembly GCF_025594145.1 of Primulina tabacum. Classification (NCBI taxonomy): domain Eukaryota; kingdom Viridiplantae; phylum Streptophyta; class Magnoliopsida; order Lamiales; family Gesneriaceae; genus Primulina; species Primulina tabacum. Next base: position 33,342,236 of record NC_134560.1, on the reverse strand, counting down.
ATTCAAGTTCAATATATATGATTTTCATTGTCACCTCTTAATCTTAATTCCAACTATGGTAGAGCATGCAACCTATATTTCTCTAGGTTCTTCTTGATCCCAAATCAATTCTCATAACTAATTTAATATTTCATGCAATAAAAGCAATATAAAATATTAAATAACTAGGTTACCAGTAATTAAGGTCGTGTCTGGCTCCTCCTCAGCTTCTTCACCATGCATAACATAAGATCTCCCTACCATAGGTCCTCTCTTCTTCGGGCAATCAGCAGTCTTATGCCCTTCCTTCTTGCATATGAAGCACTTGTATGTCCCCCACATGCACTTGCCAAGATGTGGGAGATTTCACTCCTTGCATAGGGGCCTTTCAGCCGGTTTTGGCGCTCCAGGTTTTGGTGGCTTTGGTGGTCCTGGCTTCTTTACTTGACCTTGGGACTTTTGTGGCCATTGAGGTCTAGGAGGTCCCATGTATGGCTTCTTATTCAGCTGTGAGCTCTGCTGGTGTTGCTATCTCTTGCGCTGCACCTCAAAATCAATATCTTTCAATGCTTGCTTGGCTTGATATTCATAGGTAGTGGCAGCACTTTTGGCTTGAGTTTCTATAATTACTCTTTTATTTATTCAAAAAGAATTAGATGAATCTCTATTTGGTTTCCTTTAAGTTCTATTGTGATTGTGATTTCAATTCTGGAAACCTTATCTGTAAGGTCCAAAATTAAGATGTCGTTATCCAACTGCATGCAAATCTAGGGGAAATGGAAAATGACTAATTAAATAGTTTTAATTGCATAAATTGAATATGATGTGCATGGTTGCATGTATAAAATGTACTTTCTGTACAAATGCATGTAATCTGTATTTTTAAAATTTATTCGAGATGCGATCGAGGAACGGAGACCGAGGGCTGAAAAAAGAAAAATATTTTTATTAAATAATTATTTTTAATTATTTAAAATAATGTTGATGCTATATGATATTTTTTTAAAAATAAGGTGTTTTGAAGTAATTTTATACGCCGAGTCGTAATTTTTAACGGTATTCGATTTTCGACTAAAATATGAATTTTTCAATAACTCGACTAATATTTTCATGAACTTTCCTAAACGAAATATTTTAAATATGTACTAATAGGCTTATTGGGCCTATTGTACCATGCTAATGGGTCTAGGCTTGCACTAGGAGATTTAAAACAAATAAATAAGCCTAAACTCTACCCCAAAACCCTTACAAACTCATGCATCACACACCTTACACGCAAGGACTCTCCCCTCCCCCTCAAACATAGAACACAAGAAAATTTCTTCAAGGGAAAGATCGGTTTTCTAAGGATTTTTCAGCCTAGGGATTTCTTCGTCGCCGTTCTTCGCATCTCCACGTATTTTTCGAGCGTAATTTACGCAAAGGCACACCATAACTTTCTTTCAAACATCTTTCACATCATATTATGTATATTTGATTAACCTTGCATGGAAAATATGTTGCACAAGATTTATTTTCATTTTTATGGTCATATGTGGATATAACTTGTGTTTTGTGGATTTAAAACTCTTCCTAATAATGCATAAATGAGCTTTCATAGTAGGGTAACATGGAGGGATGTTTTTACAACACAAATAGGATCCGTAGGTGCCAAATCAAAGGATGCACACGCTTAAGGGAAGGCTGGAACGAAATTATTGCATCGCATGGCTCGGCCAGGGCTTGACCAGGGCTGGGGCTGGACGTGGTTGGGTGTGAGGAAGAGTCCTAGCCACGCTAGGACTCAAGCACGGCGGCTAGGAAAGAGTCCAAGCGATCTAGGATTCTTCCCAAGCCAACCGAGAATAACAGCGAGTGCAGGGGGATCGTGGCTTGGCCAGGGGTCCAGGCTAGGTCTTTCAAGGTCCTGAGAGGGTCCAGAGGGTGATGCCTTGGTGGTGGCTCGAGGGTAGGAGTCCTAGCCGAGTTCGAAGAGTCCTAGGTTTTGTTAGCTATGATTGCGCGACTTGTTGCTGTCAAAAGGCTACAGCATGGGTTAGGTTAGGTCCAATAGGGTTCCTAGGTGGGCTGGTCAGGGGCTGGCTTGGGGTGGCTCAAGTGTGGCTCGAAAAAACGAGAGATGGATCGAGGATTCTTCTTGAGGTTCGAATATTAGGATTAAACGGATACGACTAGAGCCGTGGGTCCACGGGGGTGGCTCATGGCTTACGAGAGTATATTAGGCAGAAAAAAGTCTATGTTTAAAATTTGGGAATTTAATATTAAAATTTGAATTAATTCAATATTAAAACGCTCTACGAATTAATAATTATGAAATTAAATCAAAAGCCATGAATTTAAGCTATATAAAAATATAAAAATTTAATTTAAGCTAAATAATTATTCGGGATGGTCTAGAGTCAATGAAAGTAAGAAAAAGTCAAAATCGAAATTTACGTCTAGGGGTATAACGGTCATTTTACACCTGAAAAATAGTAAACGTCTTGGCAGTGCCCTGAATGCTATAAATAATGAAAATATGCTTATTTTAAATGTTTATAAAATTTATGATGAAACGATAACGCTCAAAGATATGTTGCATGCTTGGTTTAAAAGAAATATGATTTAGGCATGCTTTAATTTTTATAAGCGTTGAAAATACGAAAAGTTGAAGGAGGTGAATTGATTGTGACTAATACGATGATAATGATGATATGATGATATGTAAGGCCAACGCTCAGTTGACAGGTGAGAGTGTCGCTGATGTCCACGCCGTCCAGTACTGTGGTTACACGTAGATGGATCCATCGACCTTTAGCTAATACGAAAGCCACAATTAACGATCTGAATTCAACGAAAGAAAAACGTATACGAATATGATAAAAAATGAAATGTATATGATGAAAGGAAAAATGTTTATGTTTATGCATGTTCATGAAAAGTATGTTATGTTAAAGTATTTTCACTGTTGCATGTGATTGTATAGGTATTACTTGCTATCATGGTTATGGTTTGCTAAGTCAATAGATTCACTAGGTGTGATCGATGCAGTGAGCATGATATTGATGATGAGGGACTTGATGATTGATCTTACTGGACTGAAGGTGCACATAACCCCAGGCCAGCGCTAGTTTTTCCGCAAAAAATTGATTAAGTTTATGATTTGAGTTTACGTTAAAGATTTTATGACTTTTGTTATGGTTTGAGGAGTTTTTGAGAGGATGTTAGAGTTAAGTTTATTTTGAAATATTGTTGGTTTATGTTGTTGACGATTTACGATTTTATGTTTTGAATTCTTTCCTTTGAATTTTCAAATATGGTTGGTTGTTTTATTTTTGAATGGTGAAAATTATTTTAAAATATATATATATGTAGAGGTGCAATCGGCCGAGTTATTTAAAAAAACATTTCTAGTATATTATAAAGAAAAACGAGTAGTGAACGTCTCATTATCGATTCAATGATGTTTTTTGTTTTGTTTCTTATACTAAGTTTTTCTAAGAATTTTTCTACCTATTCTGCAGAGAATCCTTGTAGACTAGGATTTTCTCTAATAATATTTTGGACCATTTTGTGAGATATAACTGTCTGGCTAAAGAAACCAGACATATATTCATGTTTTTCGTGTCAAAACACTTCGTCTTTAGTCGGATTATGATTTTTTCTCTCTATATGACTTTTCTTGACTTGAGAATTCTTCTTTTTATTTTTCTTTTTTTTCTTCTTCAGATATATATTTTCGTCTTAGGGAATATCCTCAAACTTATATATTTGAATCAAAATTTGATAATAAACTGCTTCTTTGATATCTGGAGTTGATTCGAAGAGCTTTATTCACTTTCAGTTGTTTTCTGGACAATCAATCGAAATGTGACCTCTTGCTCATCATATCCAAAAATTATAATATTTAAAACTTTCATTAGTTATGACATGAGCTCTTCTGAAAGGTTTTCTTCTTGGTGCTCGTCTCTTTCTTCGAAATGAGTTTGATGTCTAGGATGATATCCTACTTCGTGATTATCCCTTCCATTTCTTTTTATTCTCTATATCTTGACTATTAGAATAGTTAATTCCTATGAACTGTACTTTAAATAGGGTAGTCATTCTTCCGGCTATCTCTCTAAGATATTTTTCGGCTAGGACTGACTCTTTGGTTTCTGTCGAAGTTATGTCCCAAACGATTTTGATTGAACTAATAAGACTCATTTCAAAAAATTTTAAGATTCCTTCTTTATTGAGATTATGTGTTCATGATGCGATTCTCATAACTGATGTCCAATAATCTATGAAATTTTCTCTATTTTTGAAGTCTAGTACATCAATGTTAAGTATAACTCCATAAGAATGTACTGGTTCTAGTACAATCTTCCCATAAGGTAGAAATTTATTTCTTTTTGACATTGTTTCCTCTAGGTGTGATTCCTCTATAAATTGAAAGTCGATGTGATTCTCTCTTACGTTTGTGTCGTGAGATCTCACACTTTCTTATCTCGGTGGTTTTTGAGAAATGTTACTAAGGATAACAAGGAATTGATCACCCTTAGTTGTGTTTATTTTAAGATCTACGATTTTAAGATTTGCAAAAGATTCTGCAAGGTCTTGAAGATCATTGAAACCAAGTCTTCAATGGTTTTCATCAGGTTATTTATTTCTCGAAACATTTTTTATAAGGTTTGTAAGGTCCAAAATTAAGACGACGTAATTCAACTGCATGCAAATCTAAAGAATATGAAAAATGATTAATCAAACGAGTTTAATGGCATAAATTAATTGTGACATGGATGATTATATGTTAAATAGGATTTTATGGACATTATGCATAAAACTGTATTTTTAAGGATTATTCGATTTGCGATCGAGGAACGGAAACCGATGGCTGAAAAATGTTTTCGTTAAATAATTGTTTTTAATTATTTAAAATATGATTGATGTTTTTTTATATTTTTGAAAATAAGGAGTTTTTGAGGTGATTTTATACGCCGGGACGTAATTTTATCGGTGTTGGTTTTCAACAAAAATGCGAACGTTTTGACAACCCGGCTAATAAATTCACAAACTTTATTAAACAAAATAATTTTTATATTTTAATTAAGCACTAATGAGCCTAATTAACTTCTTTAATGGGCCAAGGCTTGATTAAGTGTTTTAATTAAGATATATAATGTACAAAAATCCTTCCCCCACTCACATAAACTCACTGCCACTTTTCCAAATTCAATACAAACTCTTCTTTCCAACCAAGACACACGCACACACGTGATTCTCCTAGGGCAACGCTTCGATTTCTTTGAAGAAAAATCAGCCTAGTCTCCTACGTTAAAGTTCTTCGCATCGCCATCGAATATTCGTGCGTTTAAAACGCAAAAGCACGCCATACATCTTCTTTTCTCATCTATCACATCGTATTAGTGTTTGAAATTATTTTTGTATGAAAAACATGAAATCCTTGTGAATATTTTCGTATTATTTCATACACTTGTGATAAACTCATGAATCTATGTCCCAAATCATGTTATATTGTTGCACAAAGGGGCTGCCATCTTAGGACATCAATAACACACGAGTTTTAGGGTGAGTCCTTAGGGTCCTAGGAAGGTTCACGGGAGGCTGGTCTAGGGTCTGATTGGGTTGGATAGGTCTTAGGCGAGTAAACGTGGAGTCCATGTCTTGGAGGGTGCTCGGCCGAGCGCATGTCCTGCTGTTATGCCTTTGGTCTCGAGCTAGGGGTCTGGTCCGTGAGTTCCAAGGGTCCAGGAGGGTGTCCAGAGAGGTTGGTCAGGGTTTGGTCCAGCATGGTTCGAGGGTGGCTCGGGAAAATCGGACCATGGCTCGGGGCTAACCTTTATGGGTCAAGTTAGGGTTTTCTTTGTAAAAAAGTTATTCGAAACATGGCTCACAGGGGTCAAGTCATGGTTCACTAGGGCCAAAGAATTATTAAAAGTTTAATTTTTAAATTTAGGAATTTATTTTAAAGCTTGAAATTATTCGGGATTACGCATTAAAAATGAATAATAAAGATTAATTAAAAAGTCTAGTATTTAAGCTAAATAAAATAATGAGAAAATTAATTTAAGCTTAAATAATTATATGGGACATGTTAGAGTCAATGAAATTAAGAAAAAGTCAAAAACGTGAAATTTTACGTCTAGAGGTAAAACGGTAATTTTACACCCGAAAATTAGTAATCATCATGGCAGTGCTCTGAATGCTGTTTTATACGCTAATATGATTATTTTAAATGTTTATAAATTTTTATGATGTTAAAATTTTTATTTCAAACGTTTATAGATTTTTATGATAAAACGATAAAGTTAAAAGATATGTTGTATGATTGTTTTTAAAAGAAAATGATATTAAATGCATGATTTTTTTTAAAGTGATGAAAACGTAAAATATTGGAGGAAGTTAACTAATTGTGACTATTGAGAATATGAGGATATGAATGGGGATATCGTGAGGGAGAATGGGGATATCGTGAGGGAGAAGGCCCCCAGAGGGAGCCCATTTATGGGAGAAGGCCCCAGAGGAAGCCCGACGATTGTATTTCTATTCGATGAGGATAGGCCAAGGCTTAGTTGATGGGTGAGAGTGTCGCTGATGTCCCCGCCGCCCAGTACTGTGGTTACATGTAGATGGATCCATCGACTTTTTGAGGATGAGGAAAGTCACAATTAACGATCTGAATTCAATAAAAAGAGAAAAGGTATATGCTCATGATGAAAGAATATATGTTATGAAATGATGAAAAAGAAAAATGTCGAGGTTTATGTTATGCATGTCATGAAAATTTTATTTTTACGTAAAAGTATTTTCACTGTTGCTTGTGGTTTTATACGTATTATTTGTTATCAAGATTATGGTGTGTTGAGTCTTTAGACTCACTAGTTGTGATGGATGCAGGTCATTACGATAATAATGTTATTGGGGGTCTTGATGGTTGACCTGACTGGACTGAAGGTACACATGACCCGATGTCCAGCGCTTGTAATTTTTCACACATGATTTAAGTTTATGATTTATGTTAAATATTTTTAAGACTACTTATTTATGCTTTTGAGTGATTTTTGAGATGATGATACTTTTCAAGTTTATTGCTTTTTAGTTTGGTAAAATGTTTGACGATTTGACGATTTCCTTTGACTTTTCAAATACTAGTTGGTTGTTTTATTTTAAAAATGGTTTCAAGGTATTTTAAAGTATATATATGTGTATTTTTGAATTATCGAGTTGAAGGAGAAATAAAATAAAAAATTTCTAGTACTTTTTAAGTAAAATGAATAGCATACGTTTCAGTTGGTATCAGAGCAATGATTTTATAAAGGGTTGTGCCACCATCACTGCCGGGAAGCTCAGTCGTCAAGCCTCAAATTGTAAGTTTTACATGCTCTATATGATTTATTATAATGTTACTTGCATGATTACATGAGTAATATGTTTACGTTGCATGCTTACTAGCTTTTTGAGAATATATGTTTCATATGTTTAAATTTTTTATATGAATAAGGATATGTTGCATGATTCAGAAAACTTAAATTTAAATGCATGTTGATTACGTTAGAATTTGGAAAACATTCAGATCTAATGCCTTCTAGACGCGCACCTCTTGATAGACAGACGTAGACCACCGAGAATCAGAATGTTAATGCACCCCTGCCACCTAATGGGGATGCTGCTACTCGTGCCTTAGAGGAGATCACTCGTTTCTTCGAGTAGCAGTTACAGCAGGCCCCTAGGCCACAGCATGACGTGTATGATCAATTCTGGAGGCTAGAGCCGAAGGAATTTTCTGGCACCACCGATCCATTTTCTGCTGAGGCTTGGATTCGTGCACTCGAGTTATACTTTCGTTATCTGAATATGGGTGATGTTGACCGTGTGAGGTGTGTCACTTACCTGTTTAGGGATGATGCTTCTTTATGGTGGGAAGGAGCCGAGCATGATGTTGACGTTGCTACTCTTACTTGGGCTCGATTTAAGGATATATTCTATGAGAAGTATTTTACTGCTGATGTTAGAGGACGACTGAAGAGAGAATTTATGAGCCTCCGTCAGGGAGACTCGACTGTTGTTGAGTTTGTGAAGAAATTTGATAGGGGTTGTCACTTTGTACCCCTTATTGCGAGGGATGCTGCGGAGAAGCTTAGACATTTAATGGATGGCCTATGACCCACCATACGAAATAATGTTATGATGATGTGTTCTTTGGATTATGCCACTGCTACTACTTATGCATTCCAGTCTGAGCAATATTTGAGGGAAATTGAGTTTGAGATGCAGCGCAAGAGGCAACAACACCAAAATAACATTCAGCCAAACAAGAAGCCATATACTGGTCCTCCTAGACCTCAATGATCGCAAAAGCCCCAAGGTCAAGTCAAGAAGCAAGGACAGCAAAGGCCACAAAATCCTGGAGCACCCAAGCCTGCTGAGAGGCAACCATGCAAGGAGTTCAATAGCTTACATCTTGGCAATGTGAATGGGGGACATTCAAGTGTTTCTATTGCAAGGAGGATGGACACAAGGCTGCTGATTGCTCGAAGATAAAAGCACCTACTATGGGAAGAGCATACGTTATGCATGCTGAAGAAGCAGAGGAGGAGCCAGACACTACACTCATTACGGGTAACCTAGTCATTTAATATCTTTATCTTTCTTTTACTGCATGAAATGTTAAATTGGTTATTAGAATTGAATTGGGATCAAGTTTAACCTAGTGGAAATTAGGTTGCATGCTCTACCTTAGTTGGAAATTAATATATGATTTTAGAAACCATAGAAATAATATTTATTTTGAGCTTTATTTTATGTAAATGATGAAATAATTCCAAATAAAAAGTTTTAGGACCAAAATTAAAGAAAAATTATAATTAAGGGTTGTAAGGGGTTTCGAATTTTTGAAAGGTTCTAAGTGCAATTTTCGAAAGTTTTAGGACTTATTTGAGATTTCCGAAAAGTTAAGGGACAAAATTGAAGATATCATATAGTTAAGGGGCTTTAATGTAATTACCAAAATTTTAAGGACTAATTAGAAAATTTTCGAAAATTAAGGATAAAAAATATAAAATTCCAAAAATATAAGGGCCAAATTGCAAAAAATTCGAAAATTCTAAGGACTAAAATTCAAATTTCGTAAAATTGAAGGGCTAAAATGCAATTTTTCAAAAATACTTGTTCAACGCGTAATATTCACAGAAATTTGGGAGAACAATGATAGAAATTCCTTAAACTTTAACACAAAAAGATTTAAAAGACTTTACCGTAGCAGGGAGGATTATCATTCAAGGAGTAGCTACCTATGCACTACTAGATTCGGGAGCTACGCATTCCTTCATATCTGAAACCTTCATCAAGCGACTGAATATTATTCCTGAAAAAATGGGTTTGTGTTTCAAAGTTTCTATTTCTTCTGATGATCAAATGCTCACATCTAAAATTGTCAAGAATCTGGAGCTTCGTTTGTTCAAAGATGTGGTTCGGGCAGATCTTATTGTGCTTCCTATGCCTGAATTTGATATCATACTTGGGATGGATTCGTTATCAGCGAATGGAGCTTCGATTGATTTTCGTCAGCGATCAATGTCTATTCGACCGCATAGTGGTAAATCTTTTGTCTTTGAGGCGGAGAGAAACAAGCAAATGCCGCACATTATCTCTTGTATGTGTGCGAGGACGCTTATTAGACGTGGATGCCAAGCTTTTCTAGCATGTGTAACTACCGCACATGCTCCTATCAGTCAGAAATTGAGGATGTTGAGATTGTCAGAGACTTTCCTAGTGTTTTTCCCGAAGGCGTTTCTGGCATTCCACCTGATCGTGAGGTGGAGTTTTCTATTGAGTTAATGCCGGGCACTGTTCATATATCTAAAGCACTTTATCGTCTAGCACCCGCTGAAATGAAAGAATTAAAAGATCAGATCCAAGAATTGCTAGACAAAGGTTTTATTCGCCCTAGTTATTCTCCATGGGGCGCACCGATATTATTTGTGAAGAAGAAATATGGTAGTATGCGACTCTGTATCTATTATCGAGAGCTGAATAGGGTCACTGTCAAGAATAAGTATCCTCTACGAAGAATTGAAGATTTATTTGATCAGTTGCAATGAGCATCGATATTTTCTAAGATTGATCTTCGTTTTGGATATCATCAGTTCAAAGTAAAAGAGTCGGATGTTCACAAGACAACGTTTCGTACTAGATATGGGCACTATGAGTTTATGGTCATGCCATTTGGGTTGACCAATGCGCCAGCGATCTTCATGGATCTCATGAATCGCGTATTTCAGCTGTATCTGGATCAGTTTTTTATAGTCTTCATTGATGATATTTTGATCTATTAGAAGAATAAAGAGGAGCATAGTCGTCATCTGAGGACAGCACTGCAAGTAGCGCAAGATAGAAAGCTTTATGCAAAATTCAGCAAGTGCGAGTTTTGGCTTGATAGAGTGGCTTTCTTGGGCCACATCATTTCTAGTGAGGGCGTTGAAGTTGATCCAAGTAAATTTGAGGCAGTGAAAGAATGGCCAGTACCGGAAAGTGTTACCGAGATTTGCAGTTTCTTGGGGCTATTATCGCAAGTTTATTCAGGGATTCTCATCTATAGCGGTACCCATGACCGCCTTGACAAAGAAGAATGCAAAGTTTGTATGGGGACCCGAGTGTCAAGACATTTTTGATAAGTTAAAGCAAGCTTTGATTTCTGCGGTAGTGTTATCTATGCCATCGGGGCAATGAGAGTATGCTCTATATACCGACGCTTCTAAACTTGGTTTGGGCGCAGCTCTGATGCAAAATGACTGAGTTATAGCTTATGCGTTGAGACAGTTGAAAATTCACGAGAAAAACTACCCTACTCATGATCTTGAGCTCGCAGCAGTAGTTTTTGCATTAAAGATTTGGAGACATTACTTATATGGGGAAAAGTGCAAAATATTCACTGATCATAAAAGTTTGAAATACTTCTTCACCCAAAAGGAGTTGAATATGAGACAGCGAAGATGACTTGAATTAGTGAAGGACTACGACTGTGAGATTAGCTATCATCCGAGGAAAGCTAATATTGTGGCAGACGCATTGAGTCGAAAAGCAGCAGTTATCACTCAATTATCACTCCAAAGACTGTTGCAGTTTGAGATACAGCGGTTTGAGCTTACGGTTTATGCTAGGGGCGAGACCCCTAATCTTGCCACATTATCAGTACAGTCGACTTTGAGAGATAGAATTTGCGATGGACAGTCTACTGATGAGCAATTGCAAAAGTGGAGAGTTAGAGATGAAGCCAAGGGCTAGAAGTTATATTATGAGGTGGATGATATAGTTCGTTATCGAGATCGTTTGTGGGTTCCTAGTGACGATTCTTTGAGAGATCTTATTATGAAGGAAGCTCGTGACACATTATATATCATCCATCCGGGGAGCACGAAGATGTACAAAGATCTGCAGCTGTTATATTGGTGGCCGGATATGAAGAGAGACATTCTACGTTTTGTGACCGAGTGCTTGACTTGTCAGCAAGTTAAAGCAGAGCATCAAAGACCAGCGGGGAAACTTAAGCCACTTCCTATTCCCGAGTGGAAATGGGAAAATATTACTATGGACTTCTTTGTGGGATTGCCAAAGACCATTAAGGGATTCAATGCTATTTGGGTGATAGTGGATCGTCTTACAAAATCAGCACATTTTCTACCTATCAAGACGACCTTCACCATGATTCAGTATGCATAATTATATATTCGGGAGATAGTTCCTCTGCATGGGATTCATGTATCTATTGTTTCTGACAGAGATCCGAGAATTACGTCATCTTTTTGGAAGATTCTACATGCAGTGATGGGGACCATGTTATTATTCAGTACAACATTCCATCCTCAAATCGATGGTCAAATCGAAAGAGTTATACAAATTTTGTAAGATCTACTGCGAGCTTGTGTGATCGATTTCCAAGGCAGCAGTAGTTTTTGCATTAAAGATTTGGAGACATTACTTATATGGGGAAAAGTGCAAAATATTCACTGATCATAAAAGTTTGAAATACTTCTTCACCCAAAAGGAGTTGAATATGAGACAGCGAAGATGACTTGAATTAGTGAAGGACTACGACTGTGAGATTAGCTATCATCCGAGGAAAGCTAATGTTGTGGCAGACGCATTGAGTCGAAAAGCAGCAGTTATCACTCAATTATCACTCCAAAGACTGTTGCAGTTTGAGATACAGCGGTTTGAGCTTACAGTTTATGCTAGGGGCGAGACCCCTAATCTTGCCACATTATCAATACAGTCGACTTTGAGAGATAGAATTCGTGATGGACAGTCTACTGATGAGCAATTGCAAAAGTGGAGAGTTAGAGATGAAGCCAAGGGCCGGAAGTTATATTACGAGGTGGATGGTATAGTTCGTTATCGAGATCGTTTATGGGTTCCTAGTGACGATTCTTTGAGAGATCTTATTATGAAGGAAGCTCATAACACACTATATTCCATCCATTCGGGGAGCACAAAGATGTACAAAGATCTGCAGCTGTTATATTGGTGGTCGGGTATGAAGAGAGACATTCTACGTTTTGTGACCGAGTGTTTGCCTTGTCAGCAAGTTAAAGCAGAGCATCAAAGACCAGTAGGGAAACTTAAGCCACTTCCTATTCCCGAGTGGAAATGGAAAAATATTACTATGACTTCTTTGAGGGATTGCCAAAGACCATTAAGGGATTCAATGCTATATGGGTGATAGTGGATCGTCTTACGAAATCAGCACATTTTCTACCTATCAAGACGACCTTCACCATGATTCAGTATGCATAGTTATATATTCGGGAGATAGTTCCTCTGCATGGGATTCATGTATCTATTGTTTCTGACAGAGATCCGAGAATTACGTCATCTTTTTGGAAGATTCTACATGCAGTGATGGGAACCATGTTATTATTCAGTACAACATTCCATCCTCAAACCGATGGTCAGATCGAAAGAGTTATAACAATTTTATAAGATCTACTGCGAGCTTGTGTGATCGATTTCCAAGGCAGTTGGGAACCGAAATTACCTTTAGTGGAGTTCACCTAAAATAATAGTTTCCAATCATCTATCGGGATGCCTCCGTTTAAGGCACTTTATGGAAGAAAATGTAGATCTCCTATTCATTGGGACGAGGTTGGTGAAAGAAGAGAGATTGGTCCGGATGTTATTGAAGAGACTGCCGAGCTTGTAGTCAAAATTAGTGAGAGAATGAAGACTGCACAAAGCCGACAAAAGAGTTATGCTGATAAGAGACGAAGAGTTTGCAGTGAGAGATCATGTATTTATGAAAGGTGTCATGCGGTTTGGCAAGAAGGGCAAGCTTAGTCCAAGATTTATTGGTCCGTTTGAGATTTTGGAGAAGATTGGGACACTATCTTATAGAGTGGCATTACCACCGATACTTTCGGGAGTTCACAATGTGTTCCATATTTCGATGCTGCGAGAGTACATGTCGAATTCATCACATGTGCTAAATTATGAACCTCTACAATTGACTCATGTTGAAACATTTCATGTTTGGCAATCTTAATTTTGATGTTAACAAAACTTGTTTGTTTGTTTTTAATAATCTACCTTAGTGCGCAGATAACTGAAACTGAAATAATCAGTTACGAGCCAAAACTGAAGCTGTCAAAGACGCCAACTGAAAGCATCAACTGATCAACCAAACTAGACCAGTTCAACTGATGTGTCGTAAAATGAGTTCAACTGATTGTTCAGTTGATAGGTGGTTCAGCAGGAGAACCTCAGAAGCCTGGCCAGCTGAAGGAGTGTTCAACTGATGAAGAGCCTAACTGAAGATCAGTTCAATTGAACAAGAATGAAATCCGTTCAACTGACGAGTCAACTGATTTCATCAGCCTAACTGAAGACCAGTTCAACTGACCAGTTCAGAACATCAGTTTGGAGCAATCATTTGCAGATCAAGACAAGCTGAACTAAGTGGAATCCAGATGTGCGCAAAGGTACAAAAAATTTTGTCCAGTCAAAGGACAATAATGGACGTTGCGTAAGAGCTTAAAGACAAAAGTGTTCCAGAAAAAACAAGACAAATATCGAGGAACAGATTCAAAATGCAACAGATACAATAATTGAGTCTCATTGTACGATCTAACTTCGCGCCTATAAATAGAGGGTGAAGATCAGTGAAGAAAACTATACAAGAGAGAAAAGAAAAGGGCACGCTTCAAAGTCATATCAGCTTAAGAGAGAAGCACTCAGCCCAGTCAAGGAACACTGAAACGTGTTATCAGCTTTAGATTATAAGCATATTTCCCTCAGTGTGTGAGAACACTTTCGGGTAGTTTTCGGATATCAGTTCTCACACACCCAAACACCACCACTTAAATACAGTCTTGCACAAAGACGTTAAACTTGTGTATGTAGTCTTTCTCACATAGACATTAAAGAAGTGTTGACTGGAAGGTGTTGCCTTAAGTCTAGTCTAGGAGTTCAGTTAGGCAGTGGGTAAGTCCTAGCTGGATGAGTTTGTACAAGTATTTGTATCGATCAAAGTCTTCAAATAAATCCTACCCGATGTGGTAGAAGGGGTGAACGTAGGAGCAGTTGAAGTCTCCGAACATCCATAAACATATATTGTGTATTTAACTTTTTAACTATTGTTTTCAAACTGATTTAACTAGTTAGGGTATCCGTTGGTTCAGTTCTCATCGTAACTGAACTAATGAATGTAAAAACTAATCTAGTCTTTTGGTTATTCAGTTACACAAGATATACAAATATATCAGTGTTCTTTAACGAAGGATTATTTCGAGTGTTTTCTTCTTGGTTGTATACCAAACTCGATCTAATTCATCGGTGTATACATTCTTAGAACACGAGCTATTGCAGCTCTTGGAGAATATTTGGTTTGAAGCACCTCAAGGTGCTCTGCAAATGATCCTTCAACTCCAAATATGACATATGAAGAAAAATCTGTCCAAATCTTGGCAAGGCAGGAAAGAAAACTTCGAAACAAAGTCATTCCAATGGTCAAGGTCAAGTGGCTGAATCACTCGGAAGAAGAAGCTACTTGGGAAATCGAGAGGGACTTGAGGAGTTGCTATCCAGAGTTATTCGGTAAGTTCTAATTTTGAGGACGAAATTTTATTTAAGGGGGGAGGAATTGTAAGGTCCAAAATTAAGACGACGTAATTCAACTGCATGCAAATATAGGGAATATGAAAAATGATTAATCAAACAAGTTTAATGGCATAAATTATTTGTGACATGCATGATTATATGTTAAATAGGATTTTATTGTCATTATGCATAAAAATGTATTTTTAAGGATTATTCGAGTTGTGATCGAGGAACGAAGTTTGAAAATAAGGGGTTTTTGAGGTGATTTTATACGTCGGGACGTAATTTTATCGGTGTTGGTTTTTCAACAAAAATGCGAACGTTTTGACAACCCGGCTAATAAATTCACAAAATTTATTAAATAAAATAATTTTTATATTTTAATTAAGCACTAATGGACCTAGTTAACTTCCTTAATGGGCCAAGGCTTGATTAGTGTTTTAATTAAGATATATAATGTACAAAAACCCTTCCCCCCACTCACATAAACTCACGCCCACTTTTTCAAATTCAATACAAACTCTTCTCTCCAACCAAAACACACGCACACACATGATTCTCCTAGGGCAAAGCTTCGATTTCTTTGAAGAAAATTCAGCCTAGTCTTATACGTCAAAGTTCTTCGCATCGCCATCAAATATTCGTGCATTCAAAACGCAAAGACACGCCATACATCTCCTTTTCTCATCTCCTTTTCTCGTCTATCAAATCATATTATTGTTTGAAATTAAGTTTGTATGAAAAGCATGAAATCCTTGTGAATATTTTCGTATTATTTCATACACTTGTGATAAACTCATGAATCTATGTCTCAAATCATGTTATATTTTTGCACAAAGGGGCTGCCATCTTAGGACATCAATAAGGGTCGAGTTTTACATGGTTAAGGGTCCTAGACACACACCCTAAACGTTGCACATCAAGAAACAACAAGCTGGAACTAAAATCTGGTATAGGGTGATCATAGGGCTCGATTTTCATGTATTGGTGGTTGCCTTGGTCACGGCTTGGGGCCAGGGCTCGGCCAGGGGGCTGGTTGAGTCAAGGGAAGAGCCCTAGCCACGCTAGGGTTCGAGTCGAGAGGGCTAGGAGGAGTCCTAGCATGCTAGGACTCCCACCCGAGAGCCTCAGAAAAGTCGCGTAAGTTCAGTGGCTGGTGCATGGTAGATGGCTCGGTCTAGGGACTTCGGGCTGGGCTAGGGTTAGTCCTTAGGGTCCTAGGAAGGTGCACGGGAGGCTGGTCCAGGGTCTGGTTGGGTTGGCTAGGTCTTAGGCGAGTATCCGTGGAGTCCATGTCTTGGAGGATGCTTGGCCGAGCGCATGTCCTGCTGTTATGCCTTCAGTCTCAAGCTAAGGGTCTGGTCCGTGAGTTCCAAGGGTCCGGGAGGGTGTCCAGAGGGGTTGGTCAGGGTTTGGTCCAGCATGGTTCGAGGGTGGCTCGGGAAAATCGGACCATGGCTCGGGGCTAACCTTTATGGGTCAAGTTAGGGTTTCCTTTGTATAAAATTAGTTGAAACATGGCTCACGGGGGTCGAGTCATGGTTCACGAGGGCAAAACAATTATTAAAAGTCTAAGTTTTAAATTTAGGAATTTTATTTTAAAGTTTGAAATTATTCGGGATTAAAACGCATTAAAAATGAATAACTAAAGATAAATAAAAGGTCTAGTAATTAAGCTAAATAAAATTATGAGAAAATTAATTTAAACTTAAATAATTATTTGGGACATGTTAGAGTCAATGAAATTAAGAAAAAGTCAAAAACGTGAAATTTTACGTCTAGGGGTAAAAGGATAATTTTACACCCGAAAATTAGTAAATGTTATGGCAGTACTCTGAATGCTGTTTTATATGCTAATATGAAATATTTATGAATTTTTATGATGTTAAAATGTTTATTTCAAACGTTTATGGATTTTTATGATGAAACGATAAAGTTAAAAGATATGTTGTATGCTTGTTTTTAAAAGAAAATGATATTAAATGCGTGATTTTTTTTAAAGTGATGAAAATGTAAAATATTGGAGGAGGTGAAGTAATTGTGACTATTGAGGATATGAGAATATGAATAGAGATATCGTGAGGGAAAAGGCCCCAGAGGGAGCCCATTTATGTGAGAAGGCCCCAGAGGGAACCCGACGATCGTGTTTTCATTCGATGAGGATAGACCAAAGCTTAGTTGATGGGTGAGAGTGTCGCTGATGTCTTCGCCGCCCAATACTGTGGTTACATGTAGATGGATCCATCGACTTTTTGAGGATGAGGAAAGTCACAGTTAACTATCTGGATTCAATAAAAATGAAAATTTTATATGCTCGTGATGAAATAATATATGTTATGAAATGATGAAAAGAAAAAATGTTGAGGTTTATGTTATGCATGCCATGAAAATGTTATTTTTACGTAAAAGTATTTTCACTCTTACTTGTGGTTTTAAACGTATTATTTGTTATTAAGATTATGGTGTGTTGAGTCTTTAGACTCACTAGGTGTGATGGATGCAGGTGATTACGATAATACACTAGTAGAATTTTTGGATTTTACTTCGCCACTCGTTACTTCGTCGATTATTAATTATGAAGTAGTATATATCAATCAACTTCGGTAATAACACCAGCGAAGTAAAACATTATATTTTACTTCACAATGTAAAAAACACGGGCTTCACTTCTAATTTTTTGTAACCTTTTACTTCGACAGAGTAGTTTTGATGAAGTGAAAAGTTAAATAAAAATTTGAAATTTATATTTAGTGAAGTAAAAAAATGAACCATAATTTTAATTAATTTTTCTTAAATGTTGAAGTAATAAAATACAAATTAACTCGTTATATTAAAATTGTGTCGAAGTTAAAGAAAGAATTTTAATTCACCACAACTCAATAATTGTGAAGTCGTTCTCTATTAATTACTTCACTACAACACAAAAAGATGAAATTTTTTTAAATTTACTACTTCGTCATTAAATGTAAATTGTGAAGTAACAAAAGATCAAATACTTTTTTAAAAAGAAAAGGTATAGACGTCGCTAATTTGCGACGGTTTTCTTTTAACCGTCGCTATTAGCAACGGTTTAAAATAGTCTGTCGCTATTAGCGACGGTATAAAATAGTCTGTCACTAAATAAATCGACGACAATTTTTAAAAACTGTTGCTATTTAGCAATGGTTTTTCTCAAACCGTCGCTAATAGCGACGGTTTAAAAAGTCTGTCGCTAAATAAATCGGCGACGGTATAAATACTGTTGCTAATTAGCGACGTTTTAATTAAACTGTATAAATACTGTTGCTAATTAGCGACGTTTTAATTAAACTGTCGCTAATAGCGACGATTTATAAAATGCCGTCGCAACATGCCTATAAATACCACCCTCCTCCGTTTACTCTCCCCAAGCACTTCACATCTTTGTCCATTTTTCTCTCGGGCAGTTTTAATTTCGATTTAGATTATATTTTTTAGCTTCAATTTTTAATTATGATCATGAATTTAATTTTGTTGTTAGCTTATTTTATTGCAGGTTAAATTGTTTTGTAGATTATTTACAAATTTAAAAATATGATATTTAGATGGTTTGAGGATATTATTTAAAAATACGTAGAAATAATTATAAAATTAAAGAACTAATTTTTTTAAAAAATAATATAATTAGCGACGGATTTCGGAAAGATAGACTGTCGCTAATTAGCGACGGTTTTATATATACTGTCGCTAATTAGCGACGGTTTTATAAACGGTTGCTAATTAACGAGGGTAATTGAGAAAACTGTCGCTAAGTAGCGACGATTTTTAATAAAATAATTAGCGACGGTCTATATTTCCGAAATCCGTCGCTGCCAACGACCGAAACCGTCGCTAATTTAGTTCCATAACAACGATCAATTACTTCACAAAGATACAAAACCTGTGAAGTTATACAACACATTTACTTCGTCATTCTATATAAACTATGCAGTTATATATAAGCTATTACTTCTGCACTTTACGAAATCGACGATGTAGAAGACGTTGTTTTACTTCGTCATCAGTCTAATTCCGGCCAAAGATTTCGCTAATTTCTTGGATACGACTTCGGTGATAATGCGAAGTAAAATGATACCCTATTACTTCACGTGCGTCTACTTCGGCAATTATCTACCTATTACTTCATTTAATATGCGAAGTAAATCAAAGAAATTCTACTAGTGATAATGTTATTGGAAGTCTTGATGGTTGATCTGACTGGACTTAAAGTGCACATAACCCAAGGACCAGCGTTTCTACTTTTCCGCACATGATTTAAGTTTATGATTTACGTTAAAAATTTCTAAAACTATTTATTTATGTTTTTGAGTGATTTTTGAGAGGATGATACTTTTCAAGTTTATTGCTTTTTAGGTTTGGAAAAATGTTTGACGATTTTACGATTTTCTTTGACTTTTCAAATACTAGTTGATTGTTTTATTTCCGATATTTTGAATCATATTTACCTCACTAATCATGTATGTTCTTTATTGCTCCTCATATCTAACCTCAGTTAGATCTTCTCGTGTTAAATATTCCAAAATATTATAACAAAATATGAAAATAATAAATATCAAACGTATGTTCAGATCCATAATTTAAAAATATATCATATTTAGACATGTAAGTTACACAATAATAATATAATACGACTGAAATATTCAACCTATGCTCTGATATCATTTTCTATGTCATTTATGCAATTTTGCGAAACATGGTTATGTTGGGTATTTTGAAAATATTTCACCTCGAAGGACTAAATTGAACAAATGTTTAAAAGTTTAAGGACTCATTGAGAGCATTGTGCGTGTATATATATATATATATATTAATTTTTTTAATTAAAGTACACTAATGTTTTGAGACAAACTACAAATTTACTAAAATATATTTTTATTATATTTTTTCAATTTAAAAAAAATAATCAGACATTTCATGTGTTATAAGCTAGTATAATATAATATAGAGACTATAAGGCTGTGTTTGGTAGGGATGATTAGATGAGTTTATTTTTTTTAACCCACCTAATCACATGTTTGGTACGTTTTTTATTTAATCAAGTCAATTCCTCCTATGAATGATTAGGTTATATTAGGTGTGATAAAATAATCACTCCTCACCCCCTAGGATTATTTATCTCACTCTTAATATATCATATTTTTTCCAATTTTACTCTTCTCCTAAATCCAAACTCACCACCACTTTCCTACACCAACCGCCGGACGACCACCCCCGCCGCCGGCTGACCACCACCACTTTTGCCACCGACCACCGCCGACCGTCGCCGCCCGCCGACCGTCGCCGACCGCCACAAAACTGGAAGGGCAATTTTGTCAATTCATCAAAAGATTATTATTTATCCATTTCTTAAAAATCATACCAAACATAATATTATTTTATCATTATCTATTTCAATCATTCTTTTTATCATTTTTCTCTTAATCATTTCATTATTTTATCTTTCAATCAAATTGTAACCTAAATATTAAATAAATTTTAAAAGTAACCCAGGCCCATTTTCGTTATTGGTTTTTACCGACAAATTGACAAGTTTGACCCGTTGAAAGCCCACATATACGGGTCAACTCAAATTGTTCAGACTTAGGGCATCGAATTGGGGTTTCTCTTCAATTTTGTCTACTTTCTGAGATCATTTAGGTTTCTGTGAATCCATGGATAAGTTTGACAAGCATAGAGCTGGGGATAGGTACATCACTAACTCTGATGATCCCCGTAACTACAATGATAGCATCAGACGCGGCGGAGGCGACCCTCCGGGCTACGCCTATCGTCAGGAAAATTTTAGAGGTAGCGGCGGAGGACATGGTGGTTCTGCTCAGCGAGGCGGATTTATCAGTGGTGGTGATGCGTGGGAAGATATCAGGCCGTTTGAGAGTTCACCACGCCACCCTTTGCCGCATGGTGGTGGTGATGGCGGCCTTGGTGGAGGATTGAGACCAATTGGTGATAATGTTGGAGATTTTTCACCGATGGTTGGTGGTGAGGAAATTGTTGGAGGATTTCGACCTATGGGGGGGAGCGGTAGAGGATTTCGACCAATTGGAGGTGCTGTTGGAGGAGAATTCCGAGCAATTGGGGGTGGGGCTGATGGTGCAAGGTTTGGACAAGTGGGTGGTGGCGGGGGTGACAGATTTAGACCAATGGGTGCGGCTGATGGCGAGAGGTTTCAATCAATGGGTGGGGGTAATGGTGAAAGGTTTCACCAAACGAGTGGAGGTGGTGACAGTGAAAGGTTTGGAGCAATGGGTGGTGGTGGGCGCTACGATGACATGTTTGGAGCAATGGTCAGTGGTGGGGTTGATGGTGAAAGACTTCAACAGATGGGTGGTGGTGGTAGAGATGATGTTGGAATGTTTTGGCCCAGGGGCAGTGATGCTAGCAGTTTAAGACCAATGGGTGGTGGTGTCAAGGGCGGTGGTGATGAAATGTTCCGATCAGTGGATAGAGATGATGGAGGATTTGGTTTGGACAATAACCGCGGAACGCCACCCTTTCTTTCTGGGCAGAAGCGAGGATATTCTTTTTATGCTAGAGAAAGGTCCCCAGGTACTTACAATTCAGATTTTAAAGTGAATTATATTTTCTAGGTTAAATTTAGAGCTTCGGTTGGCTGCACGCATTTACTGCAGCAAAATATTTTCTTTAGGATAGAATTTGGTTGCTAGCATGTAATATAGCTTGCACAGAATGACAATCAAATGATTAGCTCAATACAGATCAAAATTGGAGTTTTGCTGTTTCCATCCTCTCCCATTAGGTGTTGAGCTTGCAATGAGTTGTTTATATTAGGTATAGAGCTTTGGGATTTATGTTCATATGCCGTGGGTGCACTGTTAGTAGGCTTTGAATTTTAAGAATGTATTAATGAAGTAATGTTTACATACTTGAATATGGTTTATAATCTATTCGTTTTGTTTTATAGTTTTATTCTCTTTACTAATTATTTTTCTTTGTCCACATTTGGATATAACTGATAACTAAATTGTATAAGATGCATTTGTCTGTATTTTATTATCAGACCAATTTGATGGAGGTAGTTTTGTCAAGCTTTTCGTTGGATCTGTTCCGAGGACTGCCACTGAAGTAGATGTAAGTTTGTTGTATTGACGAATTATAATTTGTTTCAAATTCACAACTTTAAACTTGGCTTTGATTTTAAAGAGGTTTATTGGCTCTGTGATTTGTCCTTTCTATCTTTGTCGTCTATCTTCTGATTAGTTTCTTGTACGAGTAGATACTAATAGTACACTGTAGATGCAGAAAAGTAGTCTGATTTATTACTAATTCTTTATAGTATTTGCCTTGCTTGATGTACAAGGAGAAAATACTTATTATTAATGCCATTGTCATTTGTTTTGATCACGAAACGTTTCATATATTATATCAATCTGCAGTCTCAGGTGTGTTTAAACTGATAAGATGAAGAAACATATGAATTTTACTTTTTAATGCGATGCATTTAGTTTCAGCTTTGATTAATCTGGTCAATCGTTAGCCTTTTTTGTGTTTTTATTATTTATTGTTCCTTTCATCTGATCATGTTAGATACGACCTTTGTTTGACAAACATGGACGTGTTCTGGAGGTCGCCTTAATCAAGGATAAGAGGACTGGTCAACAACAAGGTATGTGCATTTGTTCAATTTTAATCGTTTATAATATTTGTGTGAATATGTCTTTTCAGGTTTGTTGAGAGGCTGAAGGAAGCCGCCATAACCTTATGTTTCTCAACAATTGTTTACTCTTCCTATCTTTCCTGCTCAAACTCCGTCATCCGAGGAGAAGGCACAATTAAAGAAATACTATGAATCAAACCATGTATATTGACTGAGAAGAGGGATTAGTTTTGCTTTTATTGCCACTCTCGATTTGTGGCATAGTCTAGGAAGTATTCATTTTGGTTTTTCCTAATTTGTGTGAAACAATCTGTTTTATGTTAATAGAAATAACAATCTGATGCTAATTCATCACCAAACAGTATTAGCATTCCTTTTTTTTAAAAAAAATTTAAGTCTCCCACTTGGATGCATGTAAATGGTGTGATCATTTATAAAGAGGGTTTAGATTTTGGAAGATGCTTAGGAAAGTTGATTGATTTTATGGTTCTGTCCTGATTTCACGATTTGAAGTTTGAGGTTGCAATTAGTTGTTTTATTATTGTTGCTACCTTTGCACCTGTCGGCATTTAATAGCCCATTTTGGTTGGTTGTATTTTCATGAATGCGACTGATAAATGAGATGTGGTTTGATTTGAGAATGAAAGAAGTAGTTGGCTTGCCTTGTAGTTGGTACCCATAGTGATGCTGCTAGGTTGGATCCTCTTTACATTTTTTTGATGTATCGCCATTTTTTAGATGTCTGAGTAATGTAACACTTACTTCCAACTGTTATATGGTTGTGACCAAATCCGCGTCCTATTATTGTGGTTTATGCGCAATTTCGATTGTTTCTAGAAAATGATATATTTCTTCGTAAAGTAGAAGATACTATGGTGGTGTATGTCTATGCCAAACATTTTTTTTTATTTTTTGTGGATGGTGCATGCTTAGTGTATCTGAAATTTCGTTTACATATGGTTTTGGCCTCACGAGTAAGGTAATGCTTATCAGAATATCTGCGTCGGAGTTCTGAATTCTGTGTCGGAAGAGCAAGAATGAAGTATATGTACTTGATGACCAAGTCCACTTTTTTGTGTTAGAGCAAGTTTTTCCTTTGTCATGCTTTTTTATGATGTCTGCATTATTGATATTCAAGTGGAACATGTTTTTGGGATTTTGCTTCATGCTTTAACATCAAATGGTGGATGTATTTTGTGAAAGTTCTGTTGGTTGTGATGGGTTTATTTGATAACAGAATTCTGCAGGGTTTTAGCTCTAGCTGCTAATTCCAGATTTGGATTCACTGCTTAATCTGTTCTGTTTATGCATTTTTATGTCTTAAATACTAATCTCGAGTGAATCTGTTGGCCCTTCAATTTACGTATTTGTTAATTTGACGCAATGTGAGCTGTGGTTTAGTGATGATGGAATTATATTGATGTATGGATGCAGTACTTTGAATTGACCACTTCTGCATGCCATTTGATGCATTTTATACCATTTTATTCTCATTATACTGCGAAAGCTGGATGCATAATCATGTGGCTGCGAGCTTTCGTTTATTCTTTAATTCTGGGTAAAGATCCATTTCCTTGTTGGAACCATCATGAATGTTTAGCTAAATCTAGAAACTTCTTACAGTATTCAGCAATGCCAGATTAATTACAAATCAGTTCTTGATTTATTTGTAAGATGAAATGATATAATATTTTAGTTTCTTCTAATACCTCAACAACTTATTGTGAATGTTTAAGTATAGTCGGATATGCATTCCGCATTTCATTTTGCAGTAGAATGAATTTAGCGGCATGATGATGCTGGATCTTGCTGTGTTACTTCCATTTAATCTTTTTAGCCTCATTTACTCTTCTATTTCCTTTTGGTCTTTCCTTCCAACTTAGTCTCTTTATCTTTCCGAGTTATTTAAGAATAGAGAGAACGTACATTGTTGAAGAGACTTTTAGGTTCTTCAATTCAATTTTTTGGTACAGTGCACATTCGATGATCATGAAAAAATACTTGGTTTTGTGTAACTTTTGGAATGCAGAGACATGATCTTTATGAACTGGTCTAAAAGTGACTCTATACCTTGTCTACAATTCTCAACTTTTAAAGATGAATCAAACAAAGGGATTCTCTTCTGTGATTCTTGTTAGACTTGAATACTTTGATTCTTCTGCTAGATTGGTCTATCTTCAACTTATCACCGGTTTTTATTTTTTTGATGTTTATTTTTGGTACATAAATAAAAGTAGGGTCTATTTTCAACTTATCCTCAGCTGTTTTTTTTTTTTATTGTTTATTCATTAAGTTATTTATGTTGTGAAACATTCTTCTGTGAGCTTGTTATTGGGCTTGATTTTTCTGTTTATGGGTTGCCTAGCCATAAGGTCATATTGTGATTCTTTTCATCGTGGACTATGTGATTGTGGTGTTGGTGCATTGTAAAGCATACTAAATTGACCATGTATTCCTTTTAAATTCAGTTTACTCTGATGGTGAATGGATTTTCTATGTTTATGATTTATGAGATGCACCGGTGATTTTAATTTCTGTTAATTGGATTTGGTTTTGATCCAGTAGGCTGAATGTGCATCTGGTGTCTTTTGTTTTTGTTTGCCTTTTCTTTTACTCTATTACTTTATTTTGTTTGATGAGATTGAATGGAGCTAATTAATGAATGACCGAGTTCAAGAATTTTCTTGTTAATTATTCTAGTAGGTTATTATATGTCTTTTTTGGTTCCACATCTCATCCTTGGATCTACTACGGTTTGATGTAATATGGAATGTTTGGTTTATGATGCCTGGGGCACAAGGTAGGTGTTAAGGGTCTTCTGACATTCAAATGATATTTAAATCAACTTCTATGTGCTTAGTATTTTAACCATGATTCATTTCAATGTTTGTTGGTAATGGTCGTACTGAAAAAACTGCCCAACATATTGTGATATTATTTTACTTATTGTACTTTATTTTGTTAGTCTTGTAAAAGGTACAGATTGTTGGTGGCCATTCTACAATTTGCAGATGTACCATAAGCACTTTATATTAATGAAAGTGATGGCTGGTAGTGATGTGCACAGATTTACTTCTTGTTGACATTATGTTGGAATATCTGTTATTTGTGTCTTCTCGTTTGGTCACTAATCACACCAAATGATTTTTTGACTGATGATGTTTTAATTCATCACAACACGATAATTTCTTGTTTTTGGATACTAAGAGCCTTTGATGGTAGAAAGGATTAATTTTACTGCTTAGTGAATTTCTTTTGCTTTTGTTTCCATGATTTTCTTGAGCCGTGTCTTGAACCGGGATGAAGCTACATATCTTGATAAAATCTGGACCCTGACTTTTGATTAATGCAGGATGCTGTTTCATCAAATATGCTTCTTCTGAAGAGGCTGATAGAGCCATCAAAGCTCTGCATAACCAGTATATTTTGCCAGGGGTATGTTCTCGGTCTCAGTTCTTTATCCTGACATTTTGGACCCACTCTCGTTTATTTTATTCGGTTTATACAGGGATTGGGTCCAATACAAGTCAGATATGCGGATGGAGAGCGAGAGCGTCTTGGTACTTAACTGATGGTTCTTTATATTTTAACTTGTTAATAATGCTTAGATAATTTTGTTTCGAAATTTTTTTGTCCTTGACACTGGCTGCCAATAGTTGCATAATCTCTTTTATTTATGGTTTTTAAATCTGGTGAATTTGATTTTTATCATCTTGTGGCCCTTTCGGTATTATTGCAGGTGCAACTGAGTTCAAGTTATTTGTTGGGTCATTGAACAAAAATGCTACCGAAAAGGAAGTCGAAGAAGTATGTTTCGTCGCTCAGAGTTTGGTTTATCTTCTTTATTTTGAAAGATAACCTTGTATTTTCTTCCTTCATTAATAATTAGAATGCTTGATGTTCTAATGACTTTTGGATGGAAGTCCCAATCTCCGATCATTAAACCTTTCACACCTCAACTTTATTCTGGACATAGGCTGGGTATGTGGTTCAGATAATGAGTATCTGTGCGATCCACAGTTTCAAGTCTGTAAATATTGCATTTCATGAGGAGTTTGTCCGTGGCTTACCGCTTGATCGAGTTTCTGATGATATTACTTGTCATTCTGAATGTCATTTTGGTTCATCTTCACATTAACAAAGGAAAATCCAAATGAATTGTCACTGATTTTTCATTTCAGATTTTTCTCCCTTATGGTAGAGTTGAAGATGTCTATCTTATGCGTGATGAGACGAAGCAGAGCCGTGGTATGTTACCCCTCTCTTGTTTGTCTGGAGTCTCGCACTAAATATTTGAAAGTTAGCCACCTTTTGATATCATTAAATTTCTCATGCAATCTGGAATATGAACTCTGAATTGGAGTGTCGTGGCAAAAGTAAACCTATTTTGTAATTTTTTCTTGTTTTTTTGTTTTCATTGGTGCGACACTTGTTTTGTTTATATTGTTATGTGGTGCTGGGTTAAATGCATGACCTATAATAATCAGTGGCAGCGTCATTTCAGAGTTGAATTTTTTTGTTTTGTCTTG
The DNA here is from genome assembly GCF_025594145.1 of Primulina tabacum. Classification (NCBI taxonomy): domain Eukaryota; kingdom Viridiplantae; phylum Streptophyta; class Magnoliopsida; order Lamiales; family Gesneriaceae; genus Primulina; species Primulina tabacum. The sequence continues at coordinate 33,315,023 of NC_134560.1, read as the reverse complement.
TGTTTTTTGATAATTCATTATACTGTTTGAAGGATGTGGATTTGTCAAATACTCTCAAAGAGAGATGGCACAGGCAGCCATCAATGCTCTTAATGGAATATACACTATGAGAGTAAGCTCTGTACATGTTCATGATCTTGCTTTGCATTCAATTACTGCTTGTACTGTCCATTCAAGAGACATTTGGTTTCATATTACAGGGATGCGAGCAACCATTAAATGTAAGGTTTGCTGACCCTAAAAGACCTAAACCAGGGGAGTCGAGGTAGCCTTTTAAAATAATTAATACTTTAGTTCTTATTCTTTATTTTTACCCAATTATCTTGCAGTGTTATTATTATAGGGTCATGTATGCTTAAGAAACTTTCTGCTATAAAGTACTTTTATGTCAAATTTAGGTTTGATAGTTTACTCAACATCGCGTTGTCATCTTAATTTTTGTTTCTAGATGTTCATATAAAAACTTATTGCCTATTCTTAGAGAATATTTGACTTACTCATTAAAACAACTTATAAACTCTCATGTCTTATAAGCTATTTTATGAGCTTATAAAAACTACGATCTTATTTTAAAAACAAGCTGTCAAATTGTTTGAAAAAATAAGATAATGAAGCTTAAAGTTGTTGATGCGTTTGATACTATGAGAATTTTTTGTTATGATAATTAACAAAAGAACATAACATTATGAAATTAATAAACATGATTATTTTTAAAACGTACATATAATATATAATTTTATATTTTGATTAATATAATAATTGTTAATAATAATAATAATAATAATAGTAATAATAATTTTTATGTTAATTATTATAGTAATTATAATAATTGTTGTTGTTAATGATTACAATAATAGTAAAATAATAATACTAATAATATTAACAGTTAGTAACTAATTTTTATAATTAAATAATAATTAATAATAGTTATTATTATTCGTGTAATAATATTATTAGAAACAATAATTATATAAATTATTATTCATGTAATAATAAAATAATATCATTATTAATTATTATTAATATTAAAATGATATCAATTATTATTATAATACTAATACTAATATTATAATGATAATGATAGTTAATTAGTTATTATTAATTACAATAATACTTATACAACTATAATATAATTATTAATAATAACAATAGTAAGTTACGATAATATTAATACGAATAATAATAATAGTTTTTATTTATAAAATTGTAATTATAGTTATTATAATTAGTAATATTAATTTTTCAATATAACGACGAAATTATTTATAATATATAATAATATTAAAAAGAATAATAAATATAATATTAATAATTATTATTGACTATTAATCAATGTATATATTATGTAGACGACGGTATGTTTGAAATGTTATAAAATATATGAGGATAATTTTTTTTTTTAAAACACATTCAAATAAGATCTTAAAAAATGGTGGGGATATTCATCTTTTTTTAAAACAACTTATAAACTCTGAAACTTGTTATTTTGACAGCTTATATGTTGTTTTTTTAAAAAAATTACCAAACAAATTTCAGGCTTATCTGCCAATCACCCTCTTACTTATGTTTTATATTTATTATCATAAAATTCAATTTTATACTTTCCAGAGGTGCTCCTGGTTTTGGCGGTATGGGTTTTGGGCCTCGTTTCCATGCTCCAGGGATCAGGTAACTTTCTTCTCAACGTGCTTGCAATCTACCAACTTTTCCATTCTCCTTGAGCTCACCTTTTACTTTTATACACCTTGGCAGATCAGCAACAGACCTTAGTGAGTCTCTCCATGTCCATATTCCTCCTAATTCATGGCCTCCAGCAAGCAGCATAGGACCACCTTCTACTCGTGGCATGCATGGGTTTGGTAAACAGTTACCTGCTAGATCTGGGGATATGACAGTCTCTTCCATTCCAGTAAGACCATTACCTAATCTCCATTGAGACTATTCTCCATTTTACGGTGTGTTGTGCAATCTTTTTGCATGTTTTTACTGCTTACTTTCATTTTGTTTTTTAATGTAGTTATTTACATTTCTGCTGTTATATGTACTCAATTACTATAAAGGCAATACCGTTAGAACTTTTCACCCTAAAAATTTATAACCACCGCTTCATATAGGGATGCATTTTTTTTTGGGCGGTATATTGCTCTAGGTGTCCTTTGGTTGTGTCGTATTAGTAAATTTTTGTTTGCCAGTGTGTAAAAACATTGGAACTATATGATTTTCTCACCTCTGTCCAAGATGTTTCTATTTGTATGTTTATTATTTTGGTGCAACTCCTAGGGTCCTATTGGAGGCCTTCCTGGAAATTCCAATGGTTCACTTTCTGGACCTGTAGTATCTGCTCCTATTGCACAGGTAATTAGTGAAGACAACTATTTGTATTTGTTTTATATCAATCATATCCTAAAAAATGATTTTATCTCCTTTGGGCTTGAGTTTCATTTCAGAACCTATAGCAAATCTTTGCCACAAGTTCCATTTATTTGACTTTACACTGGCTTTGCAGAAGTTGTTCAAGTCACCACAGCATTTGACATCTTCTTTGCAGTCAATGCCTCCAAATACAGCTTCTGCCAACACCCAGAGTTTGCAAGGATCAAAAATACAACTTGGTTCAGTGCGGATGCCTCACCCCGCTGGTGAAACTTCTGGAAATCATGACCCATCATCACGACAGTTGCGTGGATTTAATGGGCAGCCACATATTCCTCAGTCTCAAGGTCAGCATCACGCATCATTGACTCCGGGACATGCACCTGGCTTGGCGAATCAACAACTTCTTGTGCAGCAATTTCAATCTGTCAGTCAATCACCATCATCACATTTGGCTCAAATGCTATCACAACAGAAACAAACACTACAGGCTACCTTTCAGTCATCACAACAGGCCTTTAACCAGTTGCAACAGCAAGTGCAGCAGCTACAGCCGTCAAATCAGAATTTAAATGCCCATCAAGGTCAACAAGCTATTAAGCAGCAGGTATCAATAATTTTAAACCTGAAAATACAGTTCTATCCTCAGTTGGTCTGGTGTTTTCTCCACAAAATCCGGTGACGGTTCTTTTGGTGATGTATTGACCCACTCAACTCAATTTTGAAGGTGGTAGCAATCCAAATCAAATTCAATTCTGGTTGCAGTAATATGAAATAATTTAAAATTCCTTTTCTTAGTATGAGTTGTGAGATGAGGTTTTTGCTAATAAAATTGGTGGCATCCGTTTTTGGGTATATACTGGAATTGTTGTTGATTTCACTGCTGCGCCATTTTTTTCTAAATTGAGTTATAATCATAGGAATATGCTTTTGTTCATCCAGTTTCCTTGGGCTGGAATGGCATCACAGGCTGTTGCCAATACCCCTAGTGTACAGCAGGCAGGAGATGCAGCTCCCACTACTTCTGCTTCATTTTCTGTACCTGCTACGGATCCATCTATGGGTATTGTTAATTGTATTTGGACGGAGCATACTTCCCCTGATGGATACAAGTATTACTACAACAGCTTGACTGGTGAAAGCAAGGTATGGGCCACAGTGTTCATCTATGGTCTTTCATGAGATATGCCTTACGATTTTTGTTTGGCTGTGGCAGTGGGAAAAACCTGAAGAGTTAATGAGAGATGAGCAGTCACGGCAACATAATAAATCATCTAGCCAACATCCCCAAATGCAGTCTCAGACACAAGGACCATCCATGCAACAATTTTCACTGAAGCAAGTACTTCAAGGTCAACATCAACCACATCTACAAAACCAGATGCAACCGTTGCAGCACTCTTCTCAATTATCTTCGGTCAGTTTTTTTTATGTACTTTTCATTACAATTTTGGAGGTTTAGCATAAAATTTTTACCCTATATATATATTTTGATATTGCAGCACCAGGGTCAGGGAGTTTCAGCCAAACAAAGTTCCAAGGTAATTTTGTGGTTCACCTAATCATAATTCTGTGTTTTTCCTGAAATTTAATTTGCCTGAGAGGTTTCAAGAGTTTCATTTTACTCTACTCCATCAGTTTATCTATTTTCAGGCCTTTGTTTGTAATTTAGCTGTCAGTTTTAGACCTCCTGAATGCTGTATATGTCTATCGATCAACAATGCAAATAATGTCATTCGCGGCTAAATCACATTACCTTACCATCGATATGCTTGCCTTACTAATACATTTTTTTTATCTATTGTTTACCATGCTAGCTATAGTGTTGCAGATAATGAGTGAAATTTGTGTCCCTTTTCATTATTATTTACTATTTATTATTATTGTTATTATTATTGTTGTTAATTTTTGCATCATGTGTTTATCTCTATATATGTTGGCATCTGAATTTTTCAAAAAAAAAATATTATTGTTGATGTTTTTCATTTTTAAGATCAATGACATCAGATAGTACTTGAGAGCTTTATTTCGATTTTCTTCAAAATAATAATTGATTCCTTGGAATATCAGGAACTTGGTTATGCTCAAACACCTGTAGGCATTGGTCCAGGGAATGATCCAACACGCTATCAGCAGGTTAGAGTAATGAAATGTCTATCCATCTATGTTTTTATTCTTTTACGTAGTTGTCTAATTGAATGGATATTGTTCTCATTGCAGCACATTCCGGTTTCTCAGGAGTGGATGTGGAAGAATAAGCCTTCAGGTTTCTGCATTTCCCAAGCTCTTAGTTTTGTGTCGATGGGGGAAAAATCAAATCGTGTTAAAAAGACGTCGCCATTTGTCGATTGGCACACGGCTACCTATCAATCCGTGTCTTTTTTTTTTCCCCATTTTTAATCAAGTGAAATCAAAGGAAACATCTGATTCTGTTCGACCTCTTCTGGCCTTGCGTATAATTTGTTTTTTCCCGTAGCGCCTTCATATATTTTAATCTTGTTTTATCCTTAGGAACCTGAAGCAGATAAAAAAGAACTGGAAGTGCACGTAGCATTCAGTGGGGACTAGAGGAGATAAGACAGGAAATGGAATGTGGGCACTCTAGTCTCCGAACATGAAAGGAGAGCATTACTCATCGTTGACCAAATATTTTTTCTAGAGTTCTCAAATGCTTACGACCCCGTCACATATATATATCTGATTTGTAACCCTTGTCATTTGTGATTGTTTTGTACCAGTGCTGCAAGACTATCATGTTTCAACCTCGTTTTTTCATCTTCCTTGTCTTTGATGTGCTCCTTAGGTTATAAAACGACAGCGATATCGTTGTATATAATTAATGAAACTTGATGGATTGAGTAGAGAGCCTGAGCGACCAAATAAGATGGGTTTCCCCTGCCTGCTTTATTGCCTGAATTTTGTGGAACTTGCAACTGATATGACTCTATGTATGGCTGAATGATTCGTGAGATTTAGCTTCAAAATTCCTACTGAAAATTATAATTGCATGGTTGGATAACACGCGCACACGTTAATTCTGGGAAATATGAGGGAACAAATTTAATCAAGTATATTTGGGTGAATTCAAATGCACATGAGAGATGGAGAACATGTATCCTTGGATGGGCAAATTCTTATGTTTATCCTAGACCTGGTTACGATTCTATGTTCAAGTACCCATGAAAGGTGGAATCGGAATCTAACCACTTGGATGTGGTCTTGGTCCGATTTCTGATGGTTTCGGCTGATTTAGTTATGATTTGATCCGATCAGAGTCAAACATGTTTCTTTAAATTTCCCAATTAGACAGTAAAATATATGTTTCTTTAAATTTCGAAATGCTAGGATAAAAGAATGAAACGATTCAATAATTATATTACAATTTAGAAAATACTATAAATATGTAATTTTTTTCAAAAGAAACAAAAGTAGTGGTTAAATTTAATTTATAATATAATGAAGGAGCTTAATTATATAAATTATATGACACTACAAGTTCATAAAATTTGATATTTTCATTTCGGTTATGGTTCCAGGTTCTGGTTCTAGTTTTGGAACCAAAACTAAAATTCGGTTTCGGTTTATTATTTGATGTGATCTTAGTGAAATGGATGAGCCGGGTAAGGGGTTCAATCGATCAAATCAATAATTTAATGTTTAGGAATTTGAGTGAAGATAATAGCTTCGATAACACCTGAAAACAAGAAAGGAACTCGTGAATGGGCGTCGGAGGAGTGTCCGGCGTAGCCACTCCGATGCTTAAGTCAGCAGGTTAGAGATGAACACAAGCGAATATACATGAGAATCTGTGTAAGTGCTTGAGAGTTCAAAGATTTCAGAATCTGTAAATGACATTAATACCTACTATTTATAAGAGAAAATGGGGTAGGTACCTCGTTTCCAGTGCCACCTACTAAGTATGGCAAGTCGGCTGCCCATACTATAGCTTCTGATGACTTTTAGAACACTCCAAACCCATGTTGTTCTGACAGATTAGACAGCCTGTATCAATCACACTCGAGTGTGGTGCAATTCTCGAAGTGGCCCCCCGGTGGTAAGGTACCCGGGTGCTTGTATGAGGGCCCGGGCTGTTGATTACCCGGGAGAAGAAGAAGTGCCCGGGTAGTGAGGAGAATACCCGGCATATTGGCTCTGATCTGAGTTATCCAATTAATACCCCCGGTCATTCATGACTCGATCCTTATGGGGGTATCACCACCCATCCTTAAAATAGTCGGGCTAGAGTCATACTCGCTGTCCCGATCAGTCATACTTGTAAAATAATTCAGTGTGTGTAAGAGCATCGGGTGCTTCAAATATCCCAGAGATGGGACGATATACCGTGATCTGATATCACCCGGGCTTGGGATAAGATGTCGGGGCTTTATGTCTTCCGGACTTTGAATAATGTACCGGGGCCTCATGTCTTCCGGACTTTGAATATTGTGTCGGGGCCTCATGTTTCCCGGACTTTGAATATTTTTGTCGTTTAGTATTCTCGGGCAGTCAGAGGGATGTCATTATGACGCATGCTTTAGCTTTTAATCCGCCGAAAAATCGTTTCGTATTCCGAGGTAATAATGAGCCTGTCTCTTCAATTTTGGTACGCGTCCTTTCATATGTCCGCACAATTTCCTAGATCCATCCTAACCGTCCGATCTACCTTAGATCAACGGTGGAGATTAACTCTCTCCCTCTATATATAGTACTTCACTAGTTTTTCAAAAATCATTCGCAAATTCAAACTTGTGGCCAAACTTGCAAATTTTCCTCTTAGCTCTCCGGCGCATCAATTTCTCTAACTCCGGCAATCTTCCACTGCTTTCCTCCCCAGATTCGTAAGTTCTCTCTTTTATTAACCATGTCTGATTCTACTTCTTCCACTTCAGGGGCCAATGCGCAAGGCTCGCCTAGTGACGAGTCCACCGCGCTGCGCTCCGATTCACCCCGTCTCTCCTTCGCCGTCGCATTCCTACCCAAGTTTCCCAAAAATCCTCAGCTCATCAAACCAAGCCATCTTCCTTAAAACCTTCTTCCTCTGGCCACTCCCGAGCTCTGCAAAAGAGCAGGGGTAAAGGCAACGCCCGGGCTTCGAGCCCTCCTACCACTGAGACCCCGGGGGTTCCATTGTTCTCCTCAATGAGTAGCACCTTGTGCTCAGGGGAAGGCGAGGAACTCCGAGTTCTGGGGGCTATTCCTTCCACCTTTTCTATCCTTATACCCGGCCCCTCTGATATGGCTGATCAACCTCCTCCTAGCTATACAACCTTCTTCCGGGACCAGGTTAGAAATGGTCTCCGGTTCCCCATCCATTTTTTCTACATTGAGGTCGCCAAATTTTTTGGCGTGCCTATTAACCAACTCCACCCCAACTCCTTCAGGATTATGGCCTCGGCCTATGTCCTTTTCAAAATGAACAATCTTGTTATCAACCCCCTCATCCTCCACTACTTCTTCTCCTGCAGACTCGGAGATAATGCCTTCTCCCTGACTGCCCGGTTAAATGTCTGGTTCCTTGATGACATCTTTTTCTCTCAGAAGGGATGGAAATGACGATTCTTCTTTATTCACCTTCCCAGGTCCCCTCCTTTGTCTTACCGGGTTCCTTCCTTCTTTGCCTCCACAACCTACCCTTCCCAAAACTTACGAATTCGAAGAGCCCTTCCTTGTAAGCCAAACATTGGTGGAGGGGCGTAAATACTCCTCCTCCACCCTTATATCTAATGAGAATCTGGTTGCTTATAGGTTGAGTGCCCGGGCTGAGGACCCTTTGGATCGGGTAATTGATGAGACGGCTGGCTCGGGCTCTCAACCCGGTAATTTTTCTCTCTTTCCTGCTCCTTTGTACTCTTAGTCTGTATATTTAATTTTTACATAACCCTGGTATTCTCTTGTGCAGACAATTCCGAAATGCAAGCAGCATTTGCCAGGAAGCAGGAAGCTGAGAAAGCAGCTCAGGAGAAGGAAATGGCAGCTCGCCGAGCAGCTGCCGAAGAAAAGAAAAGGTGGGCCGAGGAGGAGGCGGTCCTGAGAGCTGAATTTGCCCGAGAAAACACTCCGCCTGATCAGGAGGGGACCGGTTTTCGGGTGGTGATGGAAACCACAGAGGAGGCTGAAGATCAGATTCCTCTTAGGCAGAGGAAGCGAAAAGCTGCAACAGACCCGGAGCTGATCGTTGTCGAGAAGATCCTCGAGGACGACCAGGGCACCTCCCGGTCCACCCAATCACCTCTCTCCCGCCAACAACCTACTGATGAACCCTGCCGAGGGCCCCTTCAAACTGATCAGCCTACCCGGGCTAATATCTTTTTTGAGGGGGCTACTTCAACAGATGCTCATCCCTGCTGAGGAAGCATTTCTGAAAAGCTCACTGCCAGGTGCCAGATTCCTGGAGGGCTCGAACCGGCTCTTGTTTGTAAGTCTCTTCTTTTCTCCTTTATCTTCTTTCTCGTTTTTTTTAAACTTCTTTTGTACAAGCTGTTCAGATGATAGTCTCGGCTTTCGAGGAGGTGGCCGCAGTGGCCACTAAGAAAGGTCAACAAGCCCGGGCCAGCCAAGACCTCTACGGGAAGATGCAAGAAGAGCTGGCTCAGGCTACCAGGGCTCATGAAAAAGAGACCGCGGGTCTCAAGGCCTCCCTTGAAATGGCCAACCAACAACTGGCCTCTGCCCAGACTTCCCGGGATTAAGGCTTGGTCCGAGAGGAGAATTTTCAGATGCAGATTTCCTTCCTGGAATCCAGTACTCGTTACCTCGAAGACGAAGCCAGCTTATAGCACCATCGAGCCATTGCTGCTGAAGAAAAGCTATGGGCCTTGCAGCTTACCCAGGAGGAATGGCGGGCCCTTTTCCTCCACTCCTCGGAATTCCAAGCGGCTATTGGAGATAAGTCTAACAACTACTTCAAAGTTGGCTTTGAGAAGTGCTAGGAGCAATTCAAGGAAGAGGGTCTTATCCCTGAAGGCAAAGAAGGCTTCCCGGATATTGATAAGGCCATCGACTCCCTTCCCAAGAACGATGCAGCTGGTAAAGAGATCGAAGAGGCTCTTGAGAAAGCCGGGGAGCAATCTGTCCTCGTAGATCTAGAATAGGATTTTACTCTTTTATTCCTTCTGCAATTTTCTTTGTATTTCTTAGTCCTCCAGGCTTTTTAATGAAACTCCAATTTTCTTCAACTCTTTTTATAATAACATATTGCTAACTCTTCAAAGAATCGGATAATATAATTGCTCGTATGCAAATAATCAGAAAAATTTTCTAAGTGTTGAGAACTAACCAGGATTTTTAGTAAGTACTCGGGATTTTGATCAATGTTATGAATAAAATGCCTCATACTCAGCAAATGACCGAGATATAGGAACTTTAAACCCGGGTATGTATAACCCAATTGCGAAAACTGGGCGAGAGAGCATGTCTCGGAGTCTGGAATGGTCGAGGTGTGATGTCCCGAGCCAGGGTGTAGTGCCCTGGGCTTTTAATGGTCGAGGTGTGGTTCCTCGAGTCAGGGTGTAGTGCCCTGGGCTTTTCATGGTCGAGGTGTGGTTCCCCAAGCCAAGGTGTAGTGCCCTGGGCTTTTTGATGATCGAGGTGTGGTTCCCCGAGCCAGGGTGTAGTGCCATGGGCTTTTCATGGTCGAGGTGTGGTTCCCTGAGCCAAGGTGTAGTGCCTTGGGCTTTTCATGGTCGAGGTGTGGTTCCCCGAGCCAGGGTATAGTGCCCTGGGCTTTTTGATTAACCGGGGCTTTGTACCTCCCGGGCTAGGATATAAGAACCATACACAACATTTTTCTCTGAGAAAATAGATCTTTCATCATGTCTTCCAACAAATAATTACATCTATCAAGAATAATACTTCTTTAAATTAAATACATTCCAGGGTCTCTTGAGAGCCTATCCTTGGGCATCCTCGAGATAAAAGGATCTCGAGCTGACTCTCCGGGTTATTTGGTAAGATCCTTCCCACTGAGCTTCCAGCTTCCCCACATCTCCTGCTGGATTAACTTCTTCATAACCAGATCCCCTATTTGGAAGTCTCGGATTCGGACTTTCTTGTTATACGATTTCATAACCCGACCCCGGTATGCTTCCATTCGAATTAATGCTCGATCTCTCTTCTCCTCTACCAAGTCCAACTCCATGGCCCGGCTTTGATCATTGTTTTCCGGGTAAGATTCTATCCGGGAAGAAGTTTGCCCAATTTCAACTGGCAGGACTGCTTCAGAGCCATATACCAAGTTAAAGGGAGTTTCTTGAGTGGGTGCCCTGAGGAGTAGTTCTGTATGCCAAGAGAACACTGGGTAATTCTTCCACCCAGTCTTTTCATTTGCCTTGCAACCTGGTTTTTAATGTTTGTACAATAATTCTATTTACCACTTCTGTCTGGCCATTAGCCTGAGGGTAGGCAACAGAGGTGAAATACTGAGTAATTTTCATTTCCCGGCACCAAGATGTGATCTCCCTTCCTTGGAACTATCTTCCATTATCTGAAATCGGTCTCATGGGTACTCCAAACGGCACAATACATTTTTCCACAAAAACTTTAAAACTTCTTGTTCAGTGATTTTGGCTAAAGGCTCGGCTTCTACCCACTTGGAAAAATAATCCACAGCCACCAGCAAGAATTTCTTCTGAACCCGGGCAATTGGGAAGGGACCCACAATGTCTATATCCCACTGGTCAAAGGAGAAAGATGCCCAAATAGGCTTCATAAGAGTGGCCGGACTATGCTGAAAATTTGAGTGATGTTGTCAACCCTCACAAGCCCGGACCACTCGAGCAGAGTCTTGGCTAATAGTTGGCCACCAGAATCCAGCAAGCATTGTCTTCCGGGCCAAAGATATTCCTCCGAGATGCTCAGCACAGCACCTTCATGAATCTCCCGGAGGACATAATCCACTTCTCCCTCAAATAAGCATTTCAATAAGGGCCCCTGAAATGATCTCCTGTATAAGACAATATTTAAGAAAACAAACCTGGGAGCTTGTCTCTTGATTTTTTGAGCTCGGGCTTTGTCTTCAGGTAATTCATTATTTATAATGAATTTGATCAGGGATGCCATCCAGGAGTCCTCAGGTGCCGGCAATGTTTCTTCTTCTGCAGAGAGGACTAGTTGGGAAACATGTAGCACTTCTCGGGTATTGACTTCTGATAGAGAATCAGCCATTTTTGCCAAAGCATCTGCTTCGTTATTCTCTTCCCGGGGTATTTGTTCAATACTCCAATCCACAAAGACTTCTGACTGGGCTTTGATGAGCTGTAGATATTTGAGCATCCTATCATCTTTAGCCTCATAAACACCCTTGATCTGATGTGTAATCAATTGTGAATCAGAGTATAAAATGATCCGGGAAGCTCCAACTTCCCGGGCAGCTCTGATGCCGGCAAGGACAATCTCATATTCAGCCTCATTATTAGTTACCCGAGAATCAATTCTCAGGGCCAGCTTAATCTTTTCTCCAAGGGGAGATATTATCACCACCCCTACTTCACATCCAGCAAGGCTAGACGCTCCATCCACAAAAACTCTCCATAATTCTTCATCGAGCTGAACCAGCTCGGATAGAAAATCTGACAAGGCCTGTGCTTTGATGGCCACCCTGCGTTTGTATTTAATATCATACTCTCCCAATTCCACTGTCCACTTGATCATCCACCCGGATACTTTTGAGTGAGTCATAATCCTCCCCAAAGGGCTATTGGTGAGCATTATGATCTGATGTGACAGGAAATATGGTCGCAGCTTCCTAACAGTCATAACCAAGGCCAAGGCAATCTTCTCTACTTCATTGTACCGAAGCTCGGGGCCTCTCAGAGCATGGCTGACATAATAGACAGGCTTCTGATCTGAGCCTTCTTCCTTTATTTTTACTGAGCTAACAGCATACTCTGTAGTAGATAAGTAAACAAACAATTTCTCCCCGGGCTCCGGCTTTACTAATACAGGAAGGTCTGCAAGATGGACCTTCAAATCCTGGAAGGTCTGCTCACACTTCTCATCCTATCCAAATTGTTGGGCCTTCCTTAGGATCTGAAAGAAAGGGTAACTTATGTGTGCTAACCGGGATATAAATCGAGAAAGAGAAGCAATCCTCCCAGTCAGCTTCTATACTTCTTTGACAGATCGGGGAGATGACATGCATAATACAGACTTGACTTTTCTCTGGATTCACCTCAATCCCCCGATCTGTCACTATAAAACACGAAAACTTGCCACTCTTCACGCCAAAGATACACTTGGCAGGGTTGAACTTGATTCCATAATATATCAGAGTGGCAAAAGTTTCCTCCAAATCAACAATGAAGTCCGCAACCTCTTTAGACTTGCCCAGAATATCATCCACATATACCTCCACATTCCGGCCTAACTGCTTCTCAAAGACTTTGTTCATAAGACGCTGGTAGGTGGCCCCAGCATTCTTCAACCCAAAAGGCATTACAACGTAACAGAACGTACCTCCCGAGGTGATGAAGCTGGCCTTATTTTGATCATCCTTGGCCAGGGGAATTTGATGGTACCCCTAGGTAAGCATCCATGAAGCTCAGCAAGTCATAGCCCGAGGTGGAGTCTAACAATTTATCAATCATGGGCAAGGGATAATGATCTTTCGGGCATGCTTTATTGAGCTCCCGGAAATCCACACACATCCTCCACTTTCCGGTGGACTTCGGCACCAATACCACATTCGAGAGCCAGGTAGGAAATTGAATTTCCGGAATGTGGCCGGCCTTCAGCAGATCTCTCACCTGTTCGTCAATAACTTTGTCCTTTTCCGGACAAAAGTGCCTCTTCTTTTGCCTCACCGGGTGAGATCCCGGGAGAATATTTAAGTGATGCTCCGATAACAGGGGTGAGATCCCTGTCAATTCCTGTTGGGACCAGGAAAAAACATGAATATTAGTTTTTAAGCATTTAATCAAACTAACCCGGGTGGATGCACTGAGGTCTCGAGCCACCTGGATTTGCTGGCCTAGTCCGACTTCTACTATCTCCTGTTCTTCTTCGGCTACAAAATGTACATCACCCTTCTCCACCATTCTGCCTGCCATCTCATCCATTCTCGCTTTCTTCCCCTCCCTCCTGGTTTTACTCTGATCAGCTCGGACTGCTTCCACATAACATTTCCGAGAAGAAGGTTGATCTCCCTGGACTTCACCCACCCAGGCTCCCACAGGGAACTTTATCTTTTGGTGGTAGGTGGATGCCACGGCCCTCAGCTCATTCATGGCCAGCCGACCCAGAATGATGATGGGGAATCCACCACAGTGAAAGTGGTCATCACTGTCTTCGTAAGATCCCGGGAGCCCAAAGTCAATGGCAGGACAATCTCTCCTTTCGAATAAACCACATGGCCAGCAAAGCCAAAAAGTGTCGTCTCCACGGTCTCCAGCCGAAACCTTGCAAATCCATCTGCACCAGGGCATCCTTAAAACATTCACAGAACTGCCCGAGTCCATGAAGATTCTCAGAATATCATAATTTGCCACCCGGGCTTGGATAACCAAGACATCATTATGGGGTAGATTTACCCCCTTTAAATCTTCAGGGTCGAAACTGATTACCGCCTCACTCCCCCTCATCCCTTCCACTTCCATGCAATCCCTCCTACTTCTTGATTTCCTTGCCCGATTGGATTCTCCATCAGTGGAGCCTCCAAATATCATCTTTATTAAACCCGCAGCGGGGGGCGAGGCTTTCTTCCTTTCAACTTTTGGCTCTCTCCTCCTACCGGCATCACTTCTTGGGGCATTCCTCGAATCTCCCCGGGTGCTTGGTCCTGGTTGCCGAGAAGTCCAAGGTGGCACTCTCGGCCTCTTGTTGGATTGGCTATGTCCCTGGGCAGAGGGCGGGACATAATCTCTTTTCAAGGTTTTACAGCTTTCAGTATTATGGTAGCACACCCCGTGAAGAGCACAAAATCCATTCTTTTCAGGCTTCATGAACTGCTGAGATGGCAACAAATCCCTGCTACATTCCTGGAACTCCCGGTCCCGGATAATCTTCAAGGGCACGTGATGCGAAAATTGCCCCTGACTGATCTTCCTCGGCCCTCTCTCCTCGGGCTTTACCACCCGGTCTCCCCTCTCCTTCCTCCCCGCTTCTCTTTTCTGCCTATGTGCCTCCTCCATGTTAATATACTTCTCTGCCCGGGATAATATGTCCTCAAAATCCTCGGGCACCTTCTTGGTCAATGATCGAAAGAACTCACCCTCCTTCAAACCCTGGGTGAAGGCGGTTGTCTTCGTCTCTGTGGCATATGTGGGACATCCAGAGCCACTCTATTAAATCTCCTGATATAAGCCCTCAAACTCTCCTCTGGCCTCTGCTTGACTTCAAAAAGACTAAATGCAGTCTTTTTGTACTTTTTGCTGCTGCTAAAATGGTGTGAAAATACCTTCTGGAAGTCCTTGAAGGAATGAATACTTTGAGGAGCCAATCCCTCGAACCATCTTTGACGGAATCCACCAACGTTGTCAAGAACACCTTACACTTGATTCGATCAGTGTAACAATGTAACATGGCCATATTTTCAAACCTGGCCAGGTGCTCCTCGAGGTCTGCATTGCCATCGTAATCTTTCACTTTGGCAGATTTGAAGTTTCCGGGAAGAGGTTCCCGGACAATGACTTCAGCAAATGGGCATCCCTTGGCAATTGCCTGAGAAGTACTCCGGCTTTCCAATTGTCCTTCCAAGACCTTCATCTTCTGTCTTAATTCCAACAATTCTTCCACCACAGTTGGAGATTTGGACCCAGCACTAGATTCCACGTCCTCCTCTCTTACTTCCTCCTCCTCCCTCCTTCCTTGATCCTGCTCCTGCTCCCTCCCTGGAGGGGTAACATGATGCGAGGGGTCTTTCTGGGCCATAGCTTTTCGCACTGCATCAGATACAATTCGAGCCAGATCTTCCGGAGACATAGTGATAAGGTTAGGTCCTGTGGGAGGAGCACCACCTTGTCCCGAAGTATGTGCACCATCTCCAGGAGCCCGGGAATTGTCCTTGTTAGTTCTTCTGGTTGGAGCCATATCAACGCCTTAATCTCAATTTCTCACAGACGACGCCAATGATGTGATCTTAGTGAAATGGATGAGCCGGGTAAGAGGATCAACCGGATCAAATCAATAATTTAACGTTTATGAATTTGAGTGAAGATAATAGCTTCGATAACACCTGCAAACAAGAAAGGACTCGTGAATGGGCGCCGGAGGAGTGTCCGGCATATTCACTCCGATGCTTAAGTCAGCAGGTTGAAGATGAACACAAGCGAATATACATGAGAATCTGTGTAAGTTCTTGAGAGTTCAAAGATTTCAGAATCTGTAAATGACATTAATACCTACTATTTATAGGAGAAAATGGGGTAGGTACCTCGTTTCCAGTGCCACCTACTAAGTATGGCAAGTCGGTTGCCCATATTATAGCTTCTGATGACTTTTAGAACACTCCAAACCCATGTTGTTCTGACATATTAGACAGCATGTATCAATCACATTCGAGTGTGGTGCAATTCTCGAGGTGACCCCGGTGGTAAGGTACCCGGGTACTTGTATGAGGGCCTGAGCTGTTGATTACCCGGGAGAAGAAGAAGTGCCCAGATAGTGAGGAGAGTACCCGGCATATTGGCTCTGATCTGAGCTGTCCAATTAATATCCCCGGTCATTCATGACTCGGATCCTTATGGAGGTATCACCACTATTCTAGGATGTCCATGGTCGGATCTAGTTCATCCTCCCTAAGATGTCCATGGTCGGATCTAGTTCATCCGGTAAATGTTGCGACGGTTTTTTAAAAATCGAAAAACCGTCGTTGACGCCTTTTTTTTTTTGTAGTGTCATGTAAGTATTTGTAATTCCTATATGTGTGTGTGTGTGTGTGTGTGTGTATATATATATATATATATATACATATATTATCTATTTGAGAATAGTACATTAGATTTTTCCAGTATTATAACTTATCAGAATGTATGCAGGACCATGCATATTATTGCAATATATCGACTTGAATGAGCTATTAATATTTGCAAATTTTAAATTTTGTGAGCAAGGCCCCTACTCATTTATTGCATTTCAGATCTAACCCAGAATTAGAGTTTCATAGCTTGTAATAAATAAATAAATTAATTCATAAATATTAATTATTCATCGAACACAAACATAATAATTTATTTTAAATAATCTTTCAATATATCACAATTTCATTTTCGTACAGAAAAAAATATTGAGTGCTTGAAAGCTCATGGTACATGTACGACCAGGTGTGGTGACCATATGTTCATATCGGGCAATGGCATAGGGAGCTAGAGGTCATTAAATGCTCCGTCGGTGCTTCACATCTTGTGGAGATACATACTTAGTACTTGGGGTGGTAGGATCGATCTTTATTATAATATGAGGGCCCAATGTGAATTGGGTGCAAGAAAAGTGAATGATCGAGTTGATTTATGGTTTAAAATATTTGTGTTTTACTGGCTGTAATTTTTGGCAAAATGATAAACACTCGATCTTACAATTGACATCAGAGTCAAGATCACGTCTTTGATTTTTTTTAATATGTTGTGTGTTCGATTTTCATGGATTGCAACGAGTGTAATTATTGCGATGATGATTGTTGGGGTGAAATAGTTGTCCATGTTAGGAGAGCGATCACTACGTGACGTTTGAGTTGCTATATAATTTAAAAGATTTGAGTTGTGCTGTTATGATAATAGTGCGAAAATAGAAATGAAAAGCTTCATACTAAGCTGAAGAAAAAATAAAGATTCAGTGTCTAAGAAGCAAGAGAAATAACTTGCTACCAAGAAATTCAAATTTCCGAACTTTCAAAATATTTTACCGCAAACAGAGAATGAAAGTAGTACAAAAAGAGTGAAACACTGCCTAAAGTCATATTCTTCACAAGAAAAAAGCTAAAGGCCAACTTTACAAATATTAACCATGTAACCCGAAAGGAATGGACATAAAAAATGCATATTTATTTGAGCGGTTATGGGTTTAACCTGCTATTCGTTAGCCTACAAGCTCGCGGAATAATTGTTGGAATCTCATTCTCGAAATAAAATTGTAATCAGTCGAGCATGAGTTTTCGAGCTGGTTCGCGAGCTCAAATCGGGTATAGAAAATTTGTTCGAGAGCTCGGATCACAAGTTTGGGTCGAGCTTGGGAACTCTTTCGTGATCTCCTAAACCGAATTAATTAATTCAAATTGGATTTAGAAGAATATTTAAAAGTAATTTTTCCCTTGATAACTATCTCTAATTAGCTCGACGTAAGCCAGTTCGAGTACTTACCTTACACATATTCTAAATTAAAATACTCTAATTCTTTTTATCTAATTTGTTGGATGTGTCAACCCTCTCTTTTTGATAAACTATATATGTATGTTTTAACTCCATTCTCAACAAATAATTGAAAAACTTGATGAACACAATTTACACAAAGTACTAGTGAAATATGTTGATCTATACTTTATAGAGAGAGAGAGAGAGAGAGTAGCACACACACAATATAACAAGTATATAATATTTAGAAAAAAATTATTTAGCAAAAATAAATTTTTTAGTCTACTAACTTGTGTCATATTGAGTTTTGGTTTACTAGATATTCAAATTTGGTTTTGAACTTGATACAAAAACTTTTACTATTATTATTATTTTACTTGCTGGAGTGCCGACGTTGCACTAGATAAACATCAAAAAATATTATTGAACCAAAATAGTCGAAAATTAAAAATAAGTTCACCAAAACCAAAGTTTAACGAGATAATGCACTAAAACCTAAAATGCGACAAGTTAATGAATCAAAACTAGTTATTTTTCCCTTTTCTGATTGAAGATGGATGTTTTTTTAATCATTTTATTTTTGAAACAGGGTAAATGATTGTTCTTACTTACTATTTGAATTAATCCGCACGTTAAACATCCTAGTCGTTTTAGACATTGTTTGGAGTGCATGATTAAAATCGTGATAGGCCAAGTTCAGTCCGTACTGTATGCATTATTATTCTCTTATTGGTAGTCATATCATTATTTGACGAGAAGATATGATGTTTGATTAATTTAAATTTTTCTTTAATATCTTAAAATTTAAAATAATTATAAATTAAACAAATTTAGTAATATTTAAATATAAATTTTAATTTGATAAATATTATGACTAATTTAATTATTATTATTCATATTTAAATAATAGTTATTATATTATTTTTAACCGTAATATTGTAATTTTAACTAACCATTTTTTAAAATTCAAATTTGTATGATTGTTTTAATTATCACAATAAATGCATATTTATATAAATTTTAATTATTTTTTTATAATATTAATTGATTTTTTATTTGTTTTCGGAAATTGAAATTAGTGAAAATTTAATAATTAATATAATTTTCAAAAATCTAGAAATTTTATTTATTTATTCAATCATTTTAAGAATATATTACTAATTAATATATGATGAGAGCATTTTTGTAATCATAATATAATTAACAAAAATAATCAAATAATTTAAAATCAGGTCAAACATCATATAATTTATCACAATGTGTTATTTATCATTACCTTTCATTTTATAATCACTCATTATATATTATTTACTTATCATATCACACGAACGAAATGATACCTTATAGTATATTCGTCCTTAGAATAAATGAATCTAACCATCAGGAATAAATGAAAATAACCATCAATATGAAATTTAAAAATGTAATGAATGAATTGCCTAGAAATGTGCATGGAGTTAATCTTTGTAGAAAACAAATCTTATTGATTTCACACATTCAATATTTTCCTTCCGCACCAAAAATCCAAACAGATTTCACTTGAATTCACACCCAAGAATTGCTCATCATTTATTTCACATGACTTCGACTCATTTCCAAGAATATTAATTACCAGATATGATCACATTTAGCCTATGCTTCATCAGGAGAAAAATTTCTTCATGTAACATATATCAGTGTGCCAAGCGTGTATGGATACGACATGATGTATTTTACATTAAAAAAATCACCCAAGTATTTATGAATCAAACTATATGTATATTTTACCCATTTTTTTATACGACAGAGACCAACTTAGAGTATCAACTCAAAAAATCATTTACCATTATTACGAATCCGAAAGAAATTTCAAATCTCCTGAATTTATCCAAGAGTTTGAGCATTTGACTTCATTCACTTTGGAAGAGGTGATGGAGGGCAACCGATCTTTGACAAATCTTCTTCTACAATCAATTATATATACCTAGAGGTGGGAAAAAATAATGAAAATTTTGATATAACGAGGTTATTGTATCGAAATATACTGAATTTACCGAAATTTTCGGTACGACAATTGTATGAAATTTGAAAATTTTGGTTTATACCGAAATAATACATATAAATTAAAAAATACATAATATTTTTAAATAATAAAGTTATCAATTAAAAAGATAAAGTATTTTTTCGGTATAAAACAGTATAACGATATAAATGTCGTATCGAAATCTCAGTATATCACAAAGAGTAGGTCTCTTGTGACGATCTCACGAATATTCATCTGTGAGACGGGTCAATCCTATCGATATTCACAATAAAAAGTAATACTTTTTTATGGATAATCCAAATAAGATATCCATATCACAAAATACGACCTGTGAGACCGTCTCACACAAATTTTTTCTACCACAAAATTCTGCTTCATTTAATTGAAATATAAATTTAGGATTTTGGTGAGATGTTGATTTTGCTTATATGAAAGTGATTCTGGTCAAAAAGTTATAATTATAATTACTTATTTATCAAATACTACCTACGTTTGGTTTTTAGCTTTTCACATTAAAAAATTACTCACTTAGGATTATTCCTTATTTCTTCATAATCTATAAATTTAATCACTTCTACAAATTAAAATATGATCTTATGCAAACACTTCTTAAGTATGTCTACAAATTGAAAAGTATCCCTGAACGTTTTAAATAAAATATTTTAAAAAAAATCTCAAATCATCCTTTTTATACAAAAGATATCTTTTTCTATCAATTCATTATTAATATCCGATATACCTTACTAAAAATCGACGTAAATTATCATATTGCTTTTATTTTGACCGACTATATTATTACTAATATTTAAATTTTTTAATCATAATAAAAATATTTTAGAATATGATATATTATATATGACCAATCATTCGACATATATGACGTGCGAGCGAAGATTTGTTCCCAGGGAATTGAAACTTCAAAGAAAAGCTTGCTCAAAGCAGGAAAACCCTAACTCTATATATAGAAGCTTGGAGCGATTTCCGTTGAAAAAACAATTAAGCACTCACAAATAATAAATCGAAAAAAATTTATTGGAATAACTAAAGAAAGTAAAAAAAAAACGTAAGTACTCACAATTAGTCGTTTTTTTATGCTGCATCTGAGGTATTTCTCTCATACGATACGGTAAAATTTTAGCCCTTTAATTATTAATAAAACATGATGTCATGGATATGTAAAGAACATAGACCAACCCAGATAATCTATACAACATTAATTAATTATCAATAGTTTCATAGGATTAGTACTAGGAAATAACTAAGAAACATTGTTTGTTAATTATTTTTAAAATTAGCCACTCTTCCGTTTACTAAAAATTAATGAAACAAGAAATGTGATAAAATCAAGAAACCTATAATGTAAGTATATGAAGTTACTTCAGATGTAAAGAAAAATCCAAACTTCACATATGATTCATTAAATCAACAAATAAAAGCATACAAAACTAATGATATTAACCAATAAAGCTAGTTTCCAAACTGGATAATACAGATTAAACCCTTCGTTAGTTGATTATTAATTTCTACTCCTCCTTCGGTTCCTTCAGCAATATCTGAGATGGCAGCATGTCTTGCAGAAGACCATGGTCTCTTGCCAAAGAAGATGGAGTGGAGCAAAAGGGTCTTTCTTGAATCGATGTCGGAAGAGGAAACGAAGAAATTGTGCTAGATGTATCGAAATTAGTTGTAGGTGTTAACGTTGGTGTCAAGTTATTGAAATAGGGTTGCTGCTGCTGCTGCTGATATAGCTGGAATATTTGTGGCACGACAAAATGGGATGCGCTCCCGCTGCCACCTATGTCTGCGAAGGTGGCGGTTTCCGGCAAGATCCCGAAGGTACAGCCTCGGGGCGTTATGGGGCAGGGATGTACGTGTGTGCCTTCATAAGTTGTGACAACAATGGATGGATCCTCGGACGATCTCTCGACCCTTTTCTTCACGCCACATGATGTGCTAGTGCAACGGTAGTAGCTCCTACATATACAATACAAGCAGATTAAATTCGCTAGGAGAGATCGATTTCTTTGTACAAGTACAACGTCGTACTGATCAAGTTTAAATCGACCGACCACTTTGTTTTTTCCCATGTTAATGAATAATATCATAATCAAAAAGAGCGAAAAAGAAAGATGGTTTCTAGCTAAGATTGTTTCTTGTGAACCCGCGTGTGTGTGTGTGAATATACCTTGGAAATGGGCTGTTTTTCACAGCTTTTTGGCCGTACTTTCTCCATCGATACCCATCATCTAAGTGATCGATCTCACTCTTTGTCATGAAAGCAAATCTAGGTTCTCTTTGCCTTTTTTGGTTCTTCTTTTTGGGTTTAAATCTATACATTAAAAAAAAAAAACAAAAACAAAAATAACCATCGTATCAGCTTTATCAAACAAGCATCGAATTTTTTTTAAAAACCATTAAAACCTCAAGATCTGCACACATCTCTGTTGGGATTTCAATTTATAAAATTAACAAGTGCAATCCTAGGATAGGATGGATATATGCATATATAAAGAAGCATCTTTATATCACACTGAAGAAAGAAAACAATAATAATAGCGTACTGTTCATCGTTGGCTTTATCTTGATCTTCTTCTTCTTCTTCTTCCTCCTCCTCCACAATCTCAGCCTTCTTCGAATCATCATTTACACCCGCCGCCTCAGTCGAAGATGATGATATGGAAGAAGAGTTGGGCGTTGCCGGAGCGTCGACGACCTCAGAATTTCCCGGCGGCGGCTGCGGAATCAGCGGAGGGGCTGTGATACTCTGAAGCAAATCATCAAATATAGAAGAAGGGTTGCTGAAATCTTGGAAGGAATTCAGCATATCTATAAACCCCAGTGGAGTTCTTGTGATGAAGTGCAGGTAATTCTTCGCAGGATAAGTCGAACAAGGTGGTGCTGTCTGGAAACATGATCATTTGATCAAAGAATGCTGGGTTTTGAAGCGAATTCTGAGTGATAATTCCAGACTCGTCTTTCTTCTCTTCCATTGGTATATTAAAAACATAGATTCTTCATTTGTTGGTGTTCTCTTGGAGAAGAGAGAGAGACTGCTTTGTTTGGGTTCTTGGGATTTTCAGGTGTGAAGAAAGACTTTGTAAAGTTGCCCTTTTTAATTTGAAGGGGTGGGTTTCGGTATATAATGTACTTCTTTTTTCTTTTTTTATTATTATTTAAATAATAATTTGAAATCTATTTTTCAAATGATATTTTGATATTAACAAACTAACTTTACCTTAAAAAAATACTTGTTAAAATGATTTTTGTAAATTTTGATTTCCTTACTACAAATATAAGTTATACTATCTATAATATATTATCAAAAATATTGTAAAACTGAGTTAATTAAGGATCTTTTAACTTTAACATAATATCTAATTATTACATAAAAAACTAAGTAATATAAATAAAATAAGAGTAGATCTATTGTGAGATGGTCTCACGAATCTTTATATGTCTGACGGGTCAACCATACCGATATTCACAATAAAAAATAATACTCTTAACATAAAAGAGTAATATTTTTTCATACATGACCCAAATAAAGATATGTCTCACAGAATACGACATGTGATCGTCTTACACAAGTTTTTGACATAAAATCATGGCATATTTAAAAGCTAAATTATAAACATATGATTTATTTACCATTTTTATTCGTAATTTTATAATAAGAAACATTAAATTTACTTAAAAAAATTAAATTTTGGGTGCTTTGTACTAATATTTTTGCATATATCGTGTGAGGAAAGATACTCCAAGACGCGTGATAGTGTGTGTATGGGGCAAGCCATTCTTTAATTAAAAAAAAAAGTAAATATTTTGATGAATTATAATTACTATGGTATTTTTATTACATAAATTGGTAATGTGGATCGAAGTGGGGGAAGTCGACCGGGAAATATCGGCGGACGGTTGGTACGGAAACTTAAAACGATGCCGTAGGTGGGGGGCTGATTCCCGTTGGTATTTAATGCAAAGGCACCGACCCGGCCTGGTTCGGAAAATCGTCGCGTTTTCACACGCGGTGTTTGACCGGGAATCGGATGAATGTGAATGCGGCTAACGGCTTTGGCGAGTGGAAAAATCCTTGGAATTTGTTTTTTTTTTTTAAAACTTTACTGCTTTTTGTTTTTATCTTTTTTTTTAAAAAAAAATAAAAATAAAAAAATCTGTACTTTAACGTAAATTTGATGGATCCACGTGGGTGGAAAAAGGATTTTCTTTTCAAAACAATATTTGTTTTATTTTCCTCATTTTTCTAAACCTAATTAACTATTGCCACTAGAATTTGAATTATATCAAAGGGTATATTGGAGATAAAATTTTAAATTTAAACATAATTTACTCTAACACTCTAGATCTAAATTTTTTTTGTTCAAACTCCCTAAAATGCTAGAAAGACATATATCCTTATATTTATTGATTTTAATTGATAGATTTACCTGAACCAGAAATAATATCAGAATCAAGGTAAATTATTTCAAACATACAAAATTATATTTACTGTGTAACTAAATGTTCGAGGAGGAAAATTTTCTTAAATAATATGGATCCGAACAAATGTTCGAGATTAATTATTTGCAATAATTATTACAATACTTTGGAATATTTGAAACAAGAAGATCTAACCAATGTTAGATATCAAGAGCAAGGTGGAACTTATCAGAATTCAAAGGTAAATTATTGATTCAGTTTAATAAGTTCATGGAATTGATAGCCGATTCCTCTAAGCTCTCTGGAGATATTAGAGAATCCAAAAACAGAATTATGACAGTATGTTGTATTATGTACCACAAAAGGTAGAAAAAATATTGAAAGACAAGAAGAAATTCTTGTAACACTAAAAGATATTCAAATAAAAATCCAAATTCTAAAACAAAAAGCAGTAGAAGGACTTCGATAGATATGTTACTATCATCATTTGATACTGAACTATTATTACACAAAAAAAAGACTACCAATGTGATGCCAAAACTTTTAACTTACGAAGAAAATTGATCAATCTAATAAAAATATCATAGAGAAGAAATTAATTTGATGACAACTTTAGAAATGATCGGTCTTGATGATCTCAAAGATCTTGAAGAATCTTTTGAAAATCTAAGGGTCGTAAATCTGAAGATGAACACAATTAGAGGCAAACCTCCCACAATAACATGGTCACCTTCTCATGAACCACCAAGAGAAAGTATGCGATCTCATAGTACAAATATGAGAGGACATCAAACAAATTTTCATGTATGTGGAGAAGCACACCCAACGAGAACCAGGTCAAGGAGAAGTCAAATTCTCTTGCACCAAACAGATTTCTCACCAAACATATTATGGAAAATCTGTTTTAGAACATATACATCTTTATAAGGTTATGCTTAATTTTGATGTACTAAACTTAAAAAACAGAGAAGATCTCATAGATGATTGGACATCGGCTATGAGAATTGCAACACGAACACTTGATCTCAACAGAGAATGATTCGTTAAACTTTTATAAATGATTCTATTGGGATCAGTTAAAATTGCACGGGACATGACTTCGATAAAAATCAAAGAGTCATTCCTAACTGGAGAATCTCGCAGTGAGATAACATGAAGAATGACTACGTTATTTAAAGCACAATTTACAAGGGTAGATTATTTTAATAGTCGGGACACAATTATTGAAGAAGTAATTTATTACCAAGATCTTGTTCAAGCATATCAGTTTGAGGATATTGCCTCATACGAAACTATATATGAAGAAGAGAAAATCTTATGTCATAAAGAATATGATGGGATATAATCGGAATTTGACTGAAGATGAAGTGTTTTGACACGAAATATATGAAGATTTGTTTGATTTTTTTTGCCAATCAACAATATCTCATAACATGATCCAAAATTTCATGATAGAAAATCATGGCCCACAGAGATATCAAGAGTTCTCTATGAGATATGTAGAAAAGTTATTAGGAAATCTGGCATAAGAAATAGAAAACATCATCTAATCTATAAAGTTTTCAGAAGAGAAATATCAATTTCAATGGAACTTAAGGGAAACTGGATGTAGATGCTATTAATTCATTCTGAAGAAATTAAGGAAGAATTACAAAAATTCAAGATTGAACTAGCATGAACCATGTCGGAGCAATCTAGATTATGATAAAAGCTACTTTTAAAGATGAAATATATTTACGAAATGATATTGATATAAGCGATAAAAGAATGGGTAACTTTCAAAATTTAATACTGAGAACTATCTTAGGACATTTCTGTGCAAGGAAAATTATAGGAGTAATTTATCCAAGAATTGCCCACAACCTGGCAGATTGAGATTTCAGCCGAGCTTTGATGTTGCATCAAAACTTCAAAGAAAAAAAGGCTTATGAAATAAGGTAATAAATCATATTATATTACCTATCAAATTTCACATTCTTTATCTAATACATATAATTCAGAATTGTTTATTAGAAATGAGTTTGTTGAAATGTCAAAAATATTTGAAAAAATTTCTCAGTCAATTAATCCAAAAAGAATCGAGTTTTATTTAATATATGAAACAAATATCCAGATTCAAGACAAATCGATTATACGAATGAATCAAAGTCTTAAACTGGAACCAAGAAGATTATCTTTTCAAGGAGATATAATAACAAGTCAAAATTAGGGGAAAAGACCTGTCCCAGAAATCCAACCAAGAACGAAAAGTTTTTCTAACAATAGGAAAACTTAGATGTCTGGAAGGATGGAGGAAAATTGAAATAATATTTGATAATACAATACAAAGAAATCAATTTTCTTGTAATATTATGTACTATTTGGAACAACCTATAATAGAAAATGATCAAGAAATAATCAATATCGGAGAATTGGAAGTTCAAATCAAAGAAATCTCAGGAAAGAAAACATATCAATTAATTCTTGGGCTAGAGTGCCCATTTTTCTAGGAATACAAACCTTGGAAAGGACTGAATAATGGAATGAAATTTTCGACAGATGATAGAATATGAAAGATCCAATGAACACGAACCAATATATGAACAATATAAACTATAATATTTTGTTGTTTATATTGATTCAGGGCTGGAATCTGTACAAAAAAAAGAGGAGTTTTTCCAAAAGAATTGGAAGGAGAATGATCTCAGATAGTTGTACGAGATTTCTCTAAACAAATCTTAATCTTTTGTAAAGAGATTAAGATGATAGAAATATTAATCAGAGGTGATGGAAAAATAACTTGGTAGAAAGTATAAACACCTTCAATTTATTTCCATGATACAAGAGCTGATATTCTGTTAGGAAACAATTTCTTACAATTTTTTAAATAATATACACAAGAAAATGAGACTAGAATATTAGTGTTCACAACACCATGTGATCAAAAATTCATAGTCCATGATACTAAGAGATGCATTTTATAGAAAATTTCCAATCCAGTTTCGCAGCAAGAGTGGCGATGAAGGAAAACTTCAACCCAAAAATGAAGGATTCTAGACGGTTTGGAGAAACAATGTTCTAAGGGAGAGCAGACAAGTACCTCCGACTAGTAGAAACAAATTCCTCAAGATATCTCAACACCAGAATGAGGTAGAGTTTGAATCGAAAGTAGAAGATTTCAAGAAAAGGATAAAAAAATTATAATGAAAATCCTTTGGCATGGTGAGATAAAAATCGACTCAAAGCTAGGCTTAAAATCAAGGAAAGCAAATATTATGAATTTTTCAGATGCAAGCATATCCCAATAAACATAATTGATCATAAGGATATGAAATTATTATTAAAAAATATTTGGACCTTGGAATAGCCAAAGCAGGAATATCACCATATAACAGCCCAAGTTTTCTGGTAAAAAATCATGGTGAGTAAAAAGTAACAAACTCAGATTGGTTATTAGTTATCAAGAAATTAATAAAATCTTGGAGTTTGATAATTATTTTATGCCTATTAGAGAACATTTGATTAGTTGTATATGCAACACCACAATATTATTTTAGATTTGATTGTAAGTCTGGATTTTACCAAATCCAGATGGAAGAAGAAAGTAAGATTAAAATAATTTGGTATTATTATACATAGATGTCAGTGATAATTGGTGGGCAGCGATTTTAACAAAGTTTACACCAGAAAGAAAATAACCATGCAGTTATTGCGGTGGTCTATTCTCAGAAGCAGAAACCATACGATGAAATATCAACAAAAATGGATTTTATGCATTAAAAAATACTTTTGAAAAATGGTTATTATTTTTATTGACAAAGAAATTTACTTTAAAGGTTGATAACATACCAGCAAAAGCTTTCTTGAAAAATATAATGTAATATAAACCCGAGGGGACTAGATTATTAAGGTGACAAACTTTATGTCAAAATTATATTTTTGATATTGTGATTATTAAATCTCCTGAAAATATTCTTACAAATTTCTTAACAAGATATGGACAACAGTGATATTGATGTCATCATTAAAATGAAGAGGCATTTGAGAGAACATCTTGAAATGCTTCAAAATAAGTATAACAAGCTTGCCCTTAATGTAGAAGTTGCGGGTAGGCTATAAAAAGTCGATAAGAGAATTTTCTCTAATCAAATTATAGGATTTTACAGGCTTATAACAGCTATAATATGTAATACAAAGGCCTATCCTCCAAGGCATTGAGAAGCCATTGGTTTCCTAAATGAAGAGTTTCGAGTACATGACTCTATACCTATAGCAGAGAATTCAGGTATTCCTAGCACAAGTGTTAAGTCGGGATCATCTCCAGATGAGTCGGTCAAAACAAAAATTGAAACTCCAGTTCCTTATATCGAGTTTTCAAGTCAGCCCTTTACTCGTGGATTGAAGAGAGAGTGATCAACCTTAGACCTCATACAAACAAGGGTTATATAAGGTTGTTACTAATGAATCTACAGTTTCTCCATTTTAAGTATATCAACAGAATTGAAATAAATTTAAAACAATAATAGACATTAACTCATCCACAATCCGGGTTGATGTAGCAGGAAAATATTCTAGGGTATGAATGAAACCAAATTCATATCCAAAAGAGATCAAAGCATGGTATGAATTCGATGCTCTTACATTATTTTATACTACATCACCCAGCTTCCCATAAATTTCAGGATTACCTAAGTGGACTCAGGAAGTTGTTCATGAAACATGAGTAAACAACGACTATTTGTCCAGAAGATATATTATGGAGCTATATTTTTTCAGTACAACAGTGAACCAGCCAAAAAAGACTCACACAAAGCTTTTAATTTTTATCAAACTAAGGAGATCAGACACAAATATTCAAAAATTTATCAAAGATCATCTAATAGATGAAACACCCCTTGTTGCTTCATTAACTAACGATGACATCTATACTAAAAGAGCATGTGGTCTATGAGTCTGTCTAACCGAGATGGTCACAGTCAAGTGTTGGAACATTTCATGTCCGAAAATATTGATTTCGACATTAAAAAAAAAAATTTTTTTGTTTCTAATGATTTTATCTAAGTGCACAAAAACTGAAATTGATCAGTATTCGAACTGTCAATTATCGAGCCAAAACTAAAGCTATCGAAGAATGCAACTGAAAGTATCAACTGATTAATCAAACCGAATCAGTTCAACTGATGAAAAGCCCAGTTGACCAGTTCAACTGAAAGAGTGAAATCAGTTCAACTAACGAGTCATCTGATTTCATTAGCCCAACTGAAGATCAGTTCAAATGATCAGTTCAGAGTATCAGGTAGAACCAATCAGTTGCAAAAATCGACAAGCTTATTCAATGGAATCCAGCCGTGCACAAAGATACAAAATCAACTGTACTATCAATAGTATATTAATGGATGTTGCAGCAAAGCTTAAAGATAAATTCCAGAATGGCTGTCGGAAAAGTCTAGACACAAATTTCAAAGAACGCATTAAAGTTGCAATGATCACATGTGATAGTCTTGATGTACGGTCGCATTACTGCTATAAATACATATCAAGACCATCAACAAAGATATATGTATAAGAGGTGGAAAAACTAGAGAGAAAAGAAAGGGCACGCTTATTGCATATCAGCTTACAAAGAAGCAATCGGCCCAGAGGGAACACTCCAATTTATGTCAGCTTAGTGTAGAAGCTTATTTCTCTCAGTGTGTGAGAACACTTTTCGGGTTGTTTTCAGAGATCAGAGATCAATTCTCTCTCACATACACACCACCATTCAAATACCGTCTTGCACAAAGACGTAAAATTTGTGTATTTAGTTTTTGACACATAGATGTTAAAAAAGTGTTTGATGGAAGGTAATGCCTTCAGTATAGACTAGGAGTTCAGTTAGGAAGTGGGTAAGTCCTAAGCTGGGTGGGTTTGTACAAGGTGTTGTATAAATCAAAGTCTTCTAGTGGATCTTATCTGAGGTGGTAGAAGGGGTGACATAGGAGTAGTTGAAGTCTCCGAACATCCATAAACATATATTGTGTATTAACTGCTTAACTGTGTTTTAAACTGACTTAATCAGTTCAGATGATATCAGTTCAGTTCTGTCCATAGAAGTCAGAACTGATTCCCCGTATTTCAGTCGATCAGTTTACACAAGTCATTAAATTTTACAATCTTTCAGTCTTTCTTAACGAATGATTACTTCGAGTTTTTTCCGCTTAATTTGAAACCAAACTCGATCTAATTCATTGGTGTATATATTCTTAGAACACAAGCTATTGCAGCTTGATACCCCCATAAGGATCCGGGTCATCATTAACCCGATTTTATTCATTGGATAGCCCGGATCAGAGCCAATATGCCGGGTACTCTTTCTCACTAGCCGGGCATTTCTCCTCTTCCCGGGAGGTCAACAGCCCAGGCCCTCATTACAAGCACCCGGGTACCTTCTACCCGGGCCACCTCAAAAATTACACCACACTCGAGTGTGGTTGGTACAGGCTGTCTAATCTGTCAGAGCAACTTGGACTTGGAAGTATTCTAGAAGTCATCAGAAGCTACAAGTATGGGCAGCCGACTTGCCATACTTAGTAGGTGGCACTGAAAACGAGGTATCTACCCCATTTTCTGCTATATATAGCAGGTATTAATGTCATTTACAGATTCTGAAACCTAAGAACTTTCAAGCACTTACATATATTCTATCATATATTTGCTTATGTTCATCCCCAACCTGCTGACTTAAGCATCAGAGTGGCTAAGCCGGACACTCCTCCGGCGCCTATTCACGAGTTTTTTTCTTGTTCGCATGTGTTATCGCAGCCATTGTCTTCACTCAAATTCCTAAACACTAAAAATTACTGGTTTGATCCGTTGGAGCCCCTTACCCGGCTCATCCATTTCAGAGAGATCACATCACAACTCATTGAGAATATTTTATTTGAAGCACTCTCGCAGGTGCCCGAACTGATCCCATAATCAAGTTTCTATTTAAATCCTATCAGAATTCTATAAATGGATCTTTTATGTTAAAAATTATGACGGGAAAAGCAACAAGTTTTGCAAAAGCCTATTTGAAAAGAAAATAAATCTTATATGGAATAGCAAGCTGTCCGGGAGCAAATAAACTCGTCGGAAATTCTCTTATATGAATCATGTGGGAAGATGGTCATGTTAGGATCGGGAAAAAGTTTAGAGGGGGGGTGAATGAACTCTTTCAAATTTTCTCGTGTAAAATGTTGGTTTTGACAATTTTTAGGCGGTTGAAACAATTCTTCTCAAACGTTGGAAACGTGAACCACTGTTTAGTGCGGAAGACGATTCACAATTTCCAATAGAAACTTGAACACGTTAACAAGCTTATTCAACAATTAGAAACAAAGAAAATGCTTGCGATAAGTAAAGTGACACAAGATTTTTTATGGATGTTCGGAGAATGAATACTCCTACGTCACCCCTTCTTCCTTTTTAAGAAGGTTTCAACTAAAAGACTTTGGCTCTACAAACTTTTTGCAACAGCCCACTCCAACCAGGACTTATCACACTGCCTGTTTTGGAACTCTTAGTGATCACTTTACACTTCTGGATTTTAAGAACACTTAGTTCACCAGATACCAAGACTAAATCAAATAACCAAAAGGTTACTGATATGAACAATCAGTTTGTTTTGAGTAGCACAAAATTGATCTTTAGAAGATCGAATGTAATGATGTTTAAAGCGTGCTAAAAGAGCGATTAAGTATGTATGCTTTTGATAGCGCTCTGAGATCTTTGTGTATGCTAGCAACGAGAGTTTTTGGCTGTGGATCAAGAGGTAGTCTTAGCTAGCACACTCCTCCGTTAATATACACGATCTTCTTAACGGTCGGAAAGGATGCAACAACGTTAACCCGATCCACTGAATAGATGTGTTGCTGTCGTCTTTATGAGCATTAAATGATCTTTGTAAAAGCATTTAATGTTCCTTTTGCTCAGCGTATTTCTGAAGCTCTTTTCCTGAGGAGATCCTTTTATGGTAACTGTCTTGTAGCATCAGAACTTGAAGTCTATACTTGGTCTACCTTTTTTGGGGTAGAGACATAAATGCAGATCATTCTTGGACCTGATGTATGTATACTTTGACTTCAAGGCGGTGTAATACTTTGAATGTATTTAAGCCGGTCAGAGAATGTCTTTGAGCAATAAATGGTTCTCTTTAATGATCCGGTTCTGATGATCATTATTGTCCAAGCTGAATCTGCTAGCGGTCTCAAATAAGCGGTTGAGACTTCTTTGAGCTTTAGCCGGTTTAGGAAGATATTCCAGTTGATGAGCCGAGCGGTTGAACTGATGCATATCTCATATATAAACTGCAGCTTTTTTCGTGCTGTCTTGTTTTTATCATACACCAAAATTCTTGGGAATAATATTTTTTGAACAATTTCTTCCTTTTTGGTGATGACAAAACCTAGCTGTAAAGCTATGTAACATAATAATTTTGAAGAAGATATATAAGAGCGAAAGTATTGTATTTCATTAAGTAAATGAAATTACAATATTCAAAATAACCAATTGTTGTAAGAAAATAGGCAACTAGTGTTTCTTTGGACCTTTTACTTTGTTCCACTGCTTTCGGCCTTGTCTTCCTTTTCTTTCAACTCATGCAATTCCTTCATAACAAATATTTCTGCTTCTTGAATTGCCATTTGACGCTCTCTTTCCCCCTTTTTGACATCACCATGAACAAGGAACTCCATGATTTCTGCAAGCTGAGCACCTTGGGCATCGAGGCGTTGTTCTAGATTTTTCTAAAGACGAGTCATTTGTTCCGATAGGCCAAGGCAGATGTTAAGATGATCAGAGTTATGTTTTACTTGCGTGAGAGAAAGACTAGTTTCCATGGTGGAAAGATCGTTGTGAAAAGCAGTCTTTACTGATCGAAATTCCTTCTTTAGATCAAATTGTTTGCGATTGAGAGCCAGAATGGATTGATCCATGGTGATTAGTCTAGTCAGAATCTGCTGTTGGCAACTCTCTTCTAGAACTTCTTGTTTTCAGGTATGTCGTCTTTAGATAATAACATGTTCTTGAAAGAGACCAGTTGAGAGGAGGATAGCTTACCAGCATATTTTGATGGTTCAGGCTCATGGAGTTCATCCATAATACTCTGAATAATTTGATCAATGTCTTTAGTGGAAGCAGACGGTTTAGATCCGGTGACATCTGGTTCCTCTAGTTTTGCTGGCGGAGAACTCGGTGGAGGAGAGTGTGCATACATAGAAGTATTGATCAGCTCGGTTTCATGCACTTCCTTGGGAGAGGTCAACAGATTTTTTGAAATATCTGTTGGATCATCCTTGGTGGGAGAGCCTGTTGGAGAACCCGATTTTTCTTGAAAGGTGATAGCTTTATCAAAATCAGATAAAAACTTCACTTCCTCATCAACAGAAATAGTTTGAGCGACTGTAAGATGAAGTGGAGGCAGTTGTGCAGACGTATCAATATCAGAGATTGTTGGAGACACAGATGGGATGTCGGAAGCAATCTGATGGCATTGTTTTTCAGCACTAGGAAAGTCTTCTGGCGTGATTTTTTCAGAAGGAGGCAGAGTGTTCTCTTCATCAGCCGGTGGAGCTGTTACGGTAAGTGCTGGTGATGAAAGCTTAGTGCTTGTACCAGTTGAAGTAGATGAGGAATCCTTATTAGTGGGAATGGCTTGAAATGTTCAGAGAACAGATCTTCATGTATTTCCATCAGAGAGTCGAACTTTCCCTGTTCTGTAACTGCTGGAAGATTGAGATCATATCGCATTAGAGCGATCTTCATAGCAAGCGACAATGCGTCCATCTCAAGTTGAGAGATGACAGCTGAATCATCATTGGCCGTAGGACAAAAGAGATCAAAGTTTTTCCTTTTTAATTGTATGATGACTCGGAGAGTGCTTTCTTTCATCTGAAGTTCCAGAAAGTCTCGTCGACGTAGAGCGGTTTGGATATCAAATGTCTCTGTCCATTCCAAAATGGACCGTTCAAGCTTAGCGACTGCTTTTATTTTGCCGGTTTGAAGTAAAGAGCCAAAAGTTTCAGCAGTCCGATATTGAACCCACTTATCAAACATCTTCATTTTCTTGTGGACGGCCTCATTGACATGCTCGCTAGTGAGTACAATGGCCGTATGAACCAAATTGCTTTGTGGCGGATTTTCAATCATTACCTGTTTGCCCTTATCTGAGGAGAGAATAATAGGAACTACTGAGTAAGAGGACTCACTCTCTGGTTCAGTAATTTGAAACTCTTTTAACTTTGTGGCTGAGATTGCAGGGATTGAGGCAAGAACGAGTGGTGCAGAAAGATGTTTGACCAGTCTGATCTTGGCTGGTTTTGAATGTGCAGTTCTCTTCTTCTAAAAAACTTGAGAGACGAGAACGTCATCTTTGGACTCATAATCGGAATTGGATTTTAGAACCAGCTTTCTTTTGGTTTCTTTGGCTGTTGAAGCGGTCTTGGATGTTTTCTTCTGTTTTACAAATTCTTCCCCGGTTTCAGTTTTGATGGAGACTATCTCCTCATCTGCCGGCCGATTCTTCTTGATAAAATTTTCAATCGATACCCAGTTGAAAAGCTTGGTTTTCCCAACTTCTACCATATCAACCGGTTGAACCTCAGCATCAGTCAGCATATGGCAGATTTGAACCGCAAAACCTTGCGATTGGTTTTCTTTGTTGATCATGGCCACCAATATCTTGAAGAGAACGTCAGACCAATTTATCCGCAATTTGGATGAGATGGTGGCCATAACAAGAAATTTCTCCAAGGTTATTTTATCATAGGCACCAGCCTTGGCAAGTAGTCCTTTTGCCACGATATCTGCCAACAGTCTGAATTCAATCTTTAAGTCGCGTTTTTGACATGTTGGATGAGAAATTGGAGAATCTGTGTTTGAGAAGGCACTACGCCAAATGTCAATATTTCCGACCGGCGGTGTGGAGAAATCAGTAATACCTTCCGTGTGTGAGCTGAAAAAATTAGCAAACATCTTCTATGTAAACATGAGGTTTTTGTTTTGAACAGCACAAACAATTTCTCCATTTTTCATGTGCGCGAAATCAAAGAATTCCTTCAATAGTGTGTCGGAGTAACTGTATCAGCAATCCAGAAAAGAGCGAAGCCCAGAATGTTCTATCGTGCGAAACATGGCTTGCATAGATTTGTTGGGCATGGCAAATATCAACGCAAAGTTAACAGTGACTGTGTTTTGAGCAATGGAGGCAGCCATTTCCTTGATTTACCGAGAAGGTTTGAATTTAGCACCTGCAACTTAAGTGTAAACGCGATCGAGTGTAATAGCAACGTAAGATCAACAAGGTTGCAAATGTAGAGTATGTATGTATGGTTCAAATAATCACCAGTCAGTCCACGTGGAGGACTGTTACTGGAGAGAATTTTGTAAATTTTGAAAAAAAAATTGGCCGACGGTAAAATCATTGATTTCAAATTTCAAAATAAAAACCGTACAAGTAATGTAGTTAGAAGGAAACAGTTGAGAAGTCTATTTAATTAATGACTTAACCATTGTTCCCCCTAAGCATGTGGATTAAAGCTAATCCTGGAAGATGAATCGGCGGTGGCTTTGACAGAAAGCCTCTTCAAACCCTAGTGTCTGTCATCATGAGAGAAAGAGAGACCCTTCATATGGTGGTCATCTATAAATACAGGTAGAGTGGTTAGTTTTACTAATATTAGAGATAAAAAACAGATATCAGGATGGCGAAGTCAGGCAGTTCAAGTGAGCCAGACCTTGATAAAGCATTCATGGAATCGGTGGTGGCTTCCCGAAAGACTGCTCTTGAGGACAGCGTCTTTGAGAAGACGCTGGTAACCTGGACAGAGGGTTAGGAGCTTCAGTCCACCCTTGAGGGAGGACTAGTTGCTACCTCTAAGGAGGTGGAACCTCTGAAGAAATATTGGCTACGTCTTTACGTCACTGATAATGCAGACATCTTTTCTGATGATGGCATCTACCTCCTCATGCTCCTAAAAGAGCAGAGGACTCTGAGAAGGATTGCCTCCTCAGATGATTTTTTACGTACCTCCACCGGTGGGCTGACCGCTTGGTTGGATAACTGGACGAGGGCGGTTGATAATGAAATTATGGTTGTACGAGCCCGGTTGTTCTAATAAAAATTTTCTATTTTGTATTACCGACTGTCTCTTTATATTTTCGTTTATTTCCTACATTACAAACTGAACATACGCAAGAAATAATTATATCAAAATAAATCGATTAATCCAAGCATATTTAAAAAATGTGAAAACTTAGCCTCTGGTAATGGTTTTGTGAAAATATCGGTCGTTTGTTGATCCGTATGAACATATTCAAGTCGTATTTCTTTCTTCATGACGTGTTCTCGGATGAAATGGTGTCTAATGTCAATATGTTTTGTCCGAGAGTGCATAACATGGTTGTAAGTGATGGCTTTTGCGGTGGTATTGTCGCAAAAAATGGGTGACTCAGTAGCTTGGATGCCATAATCTTTTAATTGTTGTTGTATGCATAGCATTTGTGCACAGCAACTTCCAGCCGCAAGGTATTCTGCTTCAGCGGTTGACGTAGCAATTGAAGTCTGTTTCTTACTAAGCCATGATATTAGTCTTTCGCCCAAGAACTGACATGAACAGCTCGTACTTTTTCTGTCGACTTTGCAACCAGCATAATCTGCGTCTGAGTACCCTACAAGATTGAGACTTGAAACTTTGGGATACCAAAGACCCACATTAGCAGTACCTTTAAGATATTTAAGGATACGTTTAGAAGCAATAAAATGAGATTGCATAGGTTTAGCTTGAAACCGTGCTCATAAACAAACCGCAAACATAATATTCGGTCGACTTGCAGTCAAATATAGAAAAAAAACAATTAACCTTTTGTACATTTTTGTGTCCACAAAGATTCCCCCTTCGTCTTTATCCAGTTTAATTGATGAACTCATTGGGGTGGAAGCTTGAGAACAATTTTCCATGCCGAATTTCTTTAGCATATCTCGAGTATATTTGGCTTGATTGATAAATATACCATTTTTGGACTGCTTGACTTGCAGTCCTAAAAAGTAATTTAACTCGCATATCATGCTCATCTCAAATTGCTCCTGCATCACCTTAGAGAATCTCTCACACAGCTTAGGGTTAGTTGATCCGAAAATAATATCATCCACATATATTTTTACAAACAGTGAATGATCATTTTTTGATAATCTAAACAAAGTTATATCTACCGTTCTGATTGTGAAACCATGCTCAAGCAAGAATTTGGTTAAAGTGTCATACCATGCTCTCGGGGCCTGTTTTAGTCCATATAGAGCTTTGTCAAGTTTGTAAACATACACAGAGAAAGTGTGATTAACAAAGCCGGGTGGTTGTTCTACATGAACTTCCTCATTTAACAATCCATTCAAGAATGCAGATTTAAAATCCATTTGATATACTTTGAAATCTTAAAATGCTGCAAATGCCAAAAATATTCTAATGGCTTCTAACCTGGCTACTGGGACAAATGATTCATCAAAGTCTATACCTTCCTCTTGTCTATAGTCTTGAGCTACTAGTCGAGCCTTGTTTCTTATAATTAAACCATTTTCACCCATTTTATTCCCAAACACTCATTTTGTTACAATCACATGAGTATTATTAGGCCGAGGGACTAGATGCCAAACCTTACTTCATTCAAACTGATTAAGTTCCTCTTGCATGGCCTCTATCCAATTTGTGTCAAGTAGTGCATCATCGATTTTCTTAGGTTCTATCTGAGATACAAACGCAGCATGCATAAATTTATTTATCATTTGATTTCTAGTTCTAAGAGGAGCAGTCAGGTTACCGATGACCAGTTCGAGTGGATGATCCTTTATCCACTGTAGACATGGTCCATATGGATTTAGCTCAGTTGGTTGAATGATTTCCTCTTCTTGCTCCAGTGCTTCTTCTATTTGTGTATTTTGCGTCTGCTGGTTGTCCTCTAGTTCGTGCACCTGTTGAGTTTGTTCTTGTGCGGTTGAATTTTCTTTTGATATGTTTCCCCCTGTTTTTCTCAGATCTACCTCATCATCACTACTTGCTTCAAGGTTAGTAGCATCAAGATTATTTATTAAATCATGTATACTGTTACTACTATTGTTATGACATATAGAAGATTTATCAAATACAATGTGTATGGATTCTTCAACAGTGAGAGTTCTTTGATTATAAGCTCTGTATGCTTTGCTCACTGCTGAATATCCTAAAAAGATACCGTTATCAGCTTTTACATCAAATGCGGTGAGATGTGTTTTGCCATTAATATGAATAAAACACTTACAACCGAAAATGCGAAAGTATCCAACTTCTGGTTGCTTGCCGGTCGAGATTTCATATGTAGTCTTTTCATGATTTTTATTGATCATGGACCTGTTTTGAGTGTAACAGACTGTGTTAATAGCTTCTGCCCAAAACCTTTGTGAAATACTATATTCGGCTAGCATAGTTCTAGCTGCTTCCTTTAATGTGCGGTTTCTTCTTTCAGCAACTCCGTTCTGTTGAGGTGATCTAGCCGCTGATAATTCATGCTTTATGCCATGATCTTCAAGATAGGATGACAGGAATTGATTTAGAAATTCAGTTTCTCTGTCACTCCTGATTCTATCATTAGCTTCGCTTCTCTCATTCTGAAGTCTTTTGAGCAGCTTGATTAATTGATCGGTGGTTTGATCTTTGGAGTTTAGAAATGTTACCCATGTAAATCTGGAGAAATCATCAATTACTACGAGAGTGTATTTCTTTCCCCCTAAACTCGTTACGAGTATTGGTCCAAATAAATCCATATGAAGAAGTTCCAGACATCTTGCTGATGAGTTTCTTCCTCTGCTTTTGAATGTTGAGCGAACTTGTTTTCCTAATTGACAGGCATTGCAAATTCTATTTTTGGCAAAGTCAATGTTAGGTAAACCAGATACAAGTTTAAGTCTGCTAATAGTAGCAATGGATTTAAAGTTGAGATGGTTGAGTTGTTTATGCCAAAGCTTATTTTTATATCCATTCAAGGCAAAAAAGCAGATAGGTGCATTAAGATAATCATCATTCCATTTGACTTTATATATATTTTACTCTCTATGACCAGTTAACATGATATTACCAGTTGTGGTTTTAACAGTGCATAAGAGTTTCTGAAACTCAACGGTGTAACCTTTGTCACATAGTTGGTTTATGCTTATCAAGTTATAACATAGATTTTCTACAAGAAGAACATCTTTAATGATAACTTTGCCGTGAATAATCTTACCTTTACCCACAGCTCTACCTTTATAGAATTATCACCAGAGGTGATGGTTGGACCTCTGTAGTTGACTATTTCTGATAAAATATCTTTGTTTCCAGTCATGTGTCTAGAGCAACCACTATCCAGGAACCAGATGGATTCTTCCAGCTCCTTTTTCTTTGTTACCTGTCATTATTGAAATAAGAGATTGGTACCCTTTTCTATTTTGGTCCTGAGTTTATTCGTCCTTTAGGAATCCACGCTTGAATTATCCTGAAGGATTTTTCATGACGTGTTCTAAAGTAAGTGTTGTTGTGAGCATAATCAAGTGGTGTAGGTTGTTTCGACCGTCTGTCATTGTCACTCAATCGGTACCTCTTTTGAACAGGTCGGCTATTGTGGTAATGGTTAGGTCTAGTTTTTGAATGATTTCCGGTTGACCCTGAATTTCTGCTGGCCCAACCTGAACCGTTGTGAATGGTTGTATTTGGCCTGCGTCTGAGCCATGATCGGTTGGTTTTAGCATTCTCAATTTCGATGTATCCTAAACCACATCACCTTCTGTTGTTTTCAAGATTTACATTCTGAGTACCTTGATCTTCCGTCTTACCATGTTCATATACCATACTAGATCTGACAAATTTAATTGGTTTTAAACTGTCTTTCTCTAGTAACGGTTGAGTTGATCCTCCAGAGGTGTTGCATTCATTAGTTCCATAACCTAGTCCGGTTATGTCTCCGACCGGTTTCTACATTTCATGCATCCTATTAAGAGAAACAGAGGACTTGTTCCAAGTGTTGATTGTATTTATCAGCCGTTTATTTTCTTTTAACGTAGCATGAAACAATCTTCGGAGGTCATCGTTCTCAGCCGTTAACAGACTTAACTTTACTCTCAAATTGTCAACCTCTTTTTGCTGCGAACAGCTAGAGAGATTTAACTTGTTTTCCAAGTTTTGTTTTGCTGTTTTGGCTTCATTGAGCTGCTGTGATAGCCTCTTAAACTCATTTACCATGTCGCGAAGTGCAGTGACAAGATCTTCTCGTGTGAATTCATCAGAGTTAAAGTCAAATACCATTTCATCGGTAGATTCTTGATCTTCTTTGGCCATGAGACATTCTACTTTCTCATTTTTGCTTTCACTTGAAGATTCTTCAGAGGTGGACTTTTCAGATTCTGATTCAGCCCATTTGCATTTATCTTCTTCTGCAACTAAGACTCGCTGACTCTTCTTTTTTATGAATCTTTTGTTGTCTTTAACTCGTCTTCTGTCACTTGATTTCTTTTCATCTTTTCTTGGCATGTTGCATTCTGCAATAAAGTTTCCTTTCTTTCCACAGTTAAAACAAGCTTGACCATCATCAGTATGGTCTTTGTTGAAGTGAGGTTTATTCATCTGTGATTGATTCTTACGTATGAATTTACTGAATTTTTTAACAAATAAAGACATGGCTTCATTGCTTAATTGCTCGGCCGATTTCTTACTTGTGGACTCTTCGACCGGAAGAGTCACTGTGGTAGCTGCCAATGCTTTCATTTGTTGAGAGGTGGATGGTTCTTCTTCATTTCGTATCCCAAGCTCGAACTCATATGCTTTAAGGTCGGCGAAGAGGTCATGAAGTTCCAGCTTGTTTAGATCTTTGGATTCTCGCATTACAATAGTCTTTACGTCCCATTCTCTGGTAAGAGCTCGCATAGCCTTTAAGGAAATTTCACTATTAGAATAATATTTTCCTAATGAAATGAGTTCGATGATAATACCGCTGAACCGTTCATCAAATTCTGCCAGAGTTTTTCCTGGCTTCATTTTCGCATTATCAAACTTCTGGATGGCGACAGTTAACTTGTTTTCTTTTGTCTGATCGTTGTCTTCACATAATTGAGTGAGTTTTTCCCATATTTCCTTAGCAGTGGTGCAAGTTTTGATTTTGGCAAACATATTTTTGTCCAGAGTCTTGTAGAGGATGTATTTTGCAACGTTATCCAGATTTACCTTCTTTTTGTCTTCATCTGTCCATTTGGATCTGTGTTTTTCTACCATCTGAGGAGTACTTCGATTGTAGCGGCATCTGTATTAACTTTCAAGATTTTCATCGGCCCATCAGTGATAATATACCACATATCATCATCTTGGGCTGCTAGATGTGCCTGCATACGAATTTTCCAATCATCATAATCTTCTTTAGAGAACATCGGAATTTTATTGAAAGAAGCCATAAGTGTTCAAAAAGATATCAGTGTTTAAGAAAACCCCGTTCTGATACCACTTGTTAGGATCGGGAAAGAGTTTAGAGGGGGGGTTAATGAACTCTTTCAAATTTTCTCGTATAAAATGTTGGTTTCGACCGTTTTTAGGCTGTTGAAACAATTCTTTTCAAACGGTTAGAAACGTGAACCACTGTTTAGTGCGGAAGACGATTCACAATTTCCAATAGAAACTTGAACACGTTAACAAGCTTATTCAACAATTAGAAACAAAGAAAATGCTTGCGATAAGTAAAGTGACAGAAGATTTTTTATGGATTGTCGGAGAATGAATACTCCTACGCCATCCCTTCTTCCTTCTTAGGAAGGTTTCCAATAAAAGACTTTGGCTCTACAAACTTTTTGCAACAGCTCACTCCAGTCAGGACTTATCACACTGCCTGTTTTGAAACTCTTAGTGATCACTTTACACTTCTGGGTTTTAAGAACACTTAGTTCACCAGATACCGAGACTAAATCCAATAACCAAAAGGTTACTGATATGAACAATCAGTTTGTTTTGAGTAGCACGAAATTGATCCTTAGAAGATCGAATGTAATGATGTTTAAAGCGTGCTGAAAGAGCGATGAAGTATGTATGCTTTTGATAGCGCTCTGAGATCTTTGTGTATGCTAGCAACGAGAATTTTTGGCTGTGGATCAAGAGGTAGTCTTAGCTAGCACACTCCTCCGTTAATATACAAGATCTTCTTAACGGTCGGAAAGGATGCGGCAACGTTAACCTTATCCACTGAATAGATGTGTTGTTGACGTGTTAATGAGCATTAAATAATCTTTCGTAAAAGCATTTGATGTTCCTTTTGCTTAGCGTAGTTTGCTGAGGAGTTCCTTTTATGGTAACTGTCTTGTAGCATCAGAACTTGAAGTCTATATTTGGTCTACCTTTTCTGGGATAGAGACATAAATGCAGATCATTCTTGGACCTGATGTATGTATGCGTTGACTTCAAGGCGGTGTAATACTTTGAATGTATTTAAGCCGGTCAGAGAATGTATTTGAGAAATAAATGGTTCTCTTTAATGATCCGGTTCTGATGATCATTAATGTCCAAGCTGAATCTTCTAGCGGTCT
This sequence comes from Primulina tabacum, assembly GCF_025594145.1. Classification (NCBI taxonomy): domain Eukaryota; kingdom Viridiplantae; phylum Streptophyta; class Magnoliopsida; order Lamiales; family Gesneriaceae; genus Primulina; species Primulina tabacum. Next base: position 33,272,353 of record NC_134560.1, on the reverse strand, counting down.
GAAATAAGCGGTTGAGACTTCTTTGAGCTTTAGCCGGTTTAGGAAGATATTCCAGCTGATAAGCCGGGCGGTTGAACTGATGCATATCTCATATATAAACCGCAGCTGTTTTCGTGCTGTGTTGTTTTCGTCATACACCAAAATTCTTGGGAATACTATTTTCTTAACAGGTCAGAAAGCATCTGCCCAGAATGCACGAACCAAAAGGAGCCAGAATTCAGTAAAGGCTTTCGACCCATAATAGACTGAAAACATCTTGTAGAAATAGGACAAAGTGGCAAGGGACCATACAAAAACAATTTCCTCGAGAACCATACAAAAGCAGAAGATTCACCGACAAAGATAAATCATGCATGTGATCCAACCACGCAATTAGTGTAGGATAGAATCCTTGCCACGAAGAAAGAGAGCTAATGGATATATGAAGGATTTGGGAATGTTGGAGTATTTCTTGGGATTGAAGTGGCTAGAAGTTTTGAAGGCATTTTCCTGTGCCAATGCAAATACATGTTGGATATTATCTCTGAGGTCGTGTTTCTTGGAGCTAAGCATGTGTCAATTCTGCTAGAGCAAAACCATAACTTGGCCTTAGCAGATGGAGCTCATTTGTCCAATCCTGAAAGTTACAGACATTTACTGGGTAGACTTATTTATCTCTCGGTTGCACGACCTGAATTATCTTATTGCGAACATGTCCTAGCTTAATTCATGAAACATCCACGACAAGAGAATTGGGTGGTCGTGCTGGGTGCTGTGCGATATTTGTAAGGGAGTCATGGGCAAGGAATTTTGTTGCAATCACATTGTGATTTACATTTTTATTCTTGGAGCGATTCAGATTGGGAAAGTTGTATGCTCACTCGTTTTTCTCTAATTGGATGGTTGATATTCCTGCAAATTCACCAATTTCTTGGGAGGAAAGAAGCAACATACATTATCTCATTCTTCGGATGAGGCAAAGTATCGATCTGTGACCACAAATATGTGTGAACTAAAATGGTTGAAAGGATTGTTGTTAGCTCTAGGTTTGGATCATCCGAGTCCTTTCAAATTGTATTGCGATAGTTAGGCAACTTTGCATATCGCAGAAAACTCGACCACGAATGAACAAAACATATCGAGATATATTGTCACTTTGTTTGGGATGAAATTCAGAATGGTGCTGTTACAACAAAACAAATTTTGAATAAAATTTAGAAAATATTTTATATATCCATACATATTTGGTTGGTGATGTTGAGATGATGGGTGTCACGCCCTAGGCATGAGGCCAAAGCTCATCTGCAGAGCTTGTGTCTACGCAACTGCACAATAGGCTTCTATAGAAACTAGTTTCTATCTGTCATCACTTTAGGAAAATGGCTAACCCAAGTTGCTATAGGAGTCTATTGTAAGTCCTTATAAAGTATTTTAAATTTTCATTTTCAACTAATGTGGGACATGGGTATCGCAATCATCCATTCTTCAGATACGACTTTTTCATCGTGGCTAGCCTCTCGATCCACTACTTTCGAGAATCTAGAGACGGCTCCTACAATTTCAAGAGGTGGCTCCCGTGATGTAACATGTTTCCCCAAAGGTTCAAGAGGTGGCTCCCGTGATGTAACATGTTTCCCCAAAGGTTCAAGAGGTGGCTTCTACTCATGTAACACTTTGCCATGGTAACACTTATTTCTCGGCGCTTTTGCCAGTGACCGGCTCAGATACCATTTTACTACGCCTCGGGCCAAGGCCCGCCCTTGTACAATAGAACCCTTTAGAGAATACTTTGTATCCATTCTCTATTTACGAAAATTGTTAAATCCAAATTGCTATGTGTTTATTGTAAGTCCTTATAAAATATTTTAATCTAGTGCCGAAAAATAATTGAAAATCACGACACAACCCGAATCTCACCCCGTTCTTGCTCCGAAAAAATCTCGACCAGCATTTTTCCTGACCAGAGTTGTCGGGATTTTTCTCGTCTAGATCAATGTCGGGAGAGAGATCGAGAAACTAATATCCACCAGAGATGATTCCCGACCCAACTCGATTATTTTTTTAAAATATTATAATATTATCAACACATTGAGTTGGAAGATTGTAGCTTGAAATAAAATAATATTAGTTCGAAGCCAATATAGAATTGGCTAACGCATTTAAACGAGGTTAGCCCATAGATAACCATTTTATTGTTTAAATTAAATGATTAACTAATTCATCGAAATTTAAAAAAAATCACATAGACAAATATTATAATTAAAATAAAATTATACAAAACAAAAAGAGAATTTATCATCATTTTCTCCCCTTCAGCCTAAATTTAGAAGCATGAAAGAACCACATTGTTGTTCTCACCCCTATATTTATCGGAATATCATCTCCCTATCCGATGAGGTTCTGAAATTTCGGAATATCTTCTGCCTACCCAACTGGATTCTAAACTTTCAGGTCTCGATAATTTCGAGTAATGAATCAGGAGAAAAACAAATTCTCAATTCTTATCGGGACGAGAATTGGGTGGGAGGGTTACAAAACAGGTCCGACCCAATCCTATCCCTATTTTAGACTTTCGTTTTCAACTAATGGGAGACAAATGTATCACAATGAGTGATTTATTTCGATGATTTGAGACTTATAACAATAATGGCATATACATAAATATATATATACATACATATATATATCACTATCATGTTTATAGGATGCTTCCTAAAATTGTGACCTTCCCCTACAAATAATAAATAATAGATCCATGGGAATGGGGGATATGTATAGACGGCCCCCTCACCATTTTGAGCTATATAGTATAAGAGTTGCACGGTCTACTCCATGATTAATTGAGAGAAATTATTGTGATAGTATCATGCATCGTCACGAAAGTTAAATTTTGTACAGAAGCCTGATCTAAAATTCCTGAAAAATTAGGCTTTTATGATTATATCGGCAATAATCCGGCAAAAGGAGCGCGCATTCTCGTTCTGTCAAGAGAAGATCCACTTCTAACCTCTCAGGAACGAATGATCAGTCGAGACAAAAATTCTTTACTTCAGATTTTTTTGATAAAAAAAAGAAAGGATTCCTGATTATTCATACCTTAATCGAATTAGATGTACTGATTGTTCTAATCTCATAGATCCAACCATTCTCGAAGTGTCTTTTTTGCTTTGACCGGGGGAAGATATACTCTGGCGCTTTCGATTTATCTGAAGGAAACGGAGAACACATATAGTGTATGGACCTCCTATTCATCATAAATGATCCAACATCGAGTATGAAGCTTTAGTTTCTATGGTGTTTCGGATCGAAATAGAATAAAAACTTGAGCGATATGCTTCGTGATCTCTTAATTCGCGGTTTCATTTTTCAGTCAAGCTTGAAAAGTTCGTGGTAAGGTAGTTGATGCCTAGCTCATAAGGTGTGTTTTGAGGTTCTTCACCTCTTGCATTGATTCTCCATGGTTTCCTCAGTATTTTTGCAAGCTATGATAGCATTTGAAGTGTTTTCTTGATGCTTTTGGATCTTATGTACCTACATATTTTGGTTGATATTCGAGAGGTCGATTATGTCAAGTATTCGATGTCATGTCAACAGTTTTTTTTAGTAAATCACATATATTTTTCCCATTTGTTTTCAACTATGATTCAATATCTAAAATTCACAAGTCGAAAAACATTTTTAATATATCACAAGCAATGACCAAAATGGTTTTGGCTTAGAAAATAAACACCAAATCAAATTTTAATTATCCGATAAATTGAATACCCTTTTTTCTGTCAGTTTTCAACTATGATTTTATGTAAGGCAAAAACATGTGTGAGACGTTATCACGAATCATATTTTGTGAGACGGGTCTCTATTTGGGTCATCCATGAAAAAATATTATATTTTTATCCTAAGAGTATTACTTTTTATTGTGAATATCGGTAGGGTTGACCCGTCTAACAGATAAAGATTCGTGAAACGTCTCACAAGATATCTACTCTCTGTGTAAAACATCCGTGCACAAAAGTAAATTGAATTTTTTTAGCATATTATTTGGGATCCCATTGATTATTATAATACTATATATTATGTAAACGATTATACGTATCATAACTATTTGTGAAATTGGATTATATCCAATAATTACTCTTTTCTTTTTGGATATAAAAATAATTCCACCAAAATTATTTTTAAAATAATTTAATAGTTATTTTATTTTACAATTTTTTACATACACATGATATGTGTGTCGTGTTAAGAAAATAAAAACTTTACACATCATGCTTATTATTTGGGATACCATTAATTATTATAATACTAAATTTTATTATATCTTGTGAGCATAATCTGGATTCTGGATTCTCTGCACATGCCAGTTTTTACACGGTTTCGGTGTTAAAAATATTAATTATATATGAAATTTTTTTTATTACACGCACTGCCATATCGTCGAACCCTTTGTCACACAAATATAATTCAACACAAAAATTCATGTGAGACGATCTCATATATTAATTTTTTCAAATATATCTTCAACTCGACATGATTCATGAAAAATAATATTTTTTATGTTAAAAATATTATTTTTAATTTTAAATATATATCGAGTTGACCATTTTTACGAAAATAGATCCGTGAAACCGTCTCAACGGAGATTCGTTGATTTACACATAATTCAATTGCAAAGTTGGGAATTTTTGTCTACAAGGTGAAATTAAATTAAAGCTATAAAAATTAATAAAAAACTCTGTAGCTGAAAAAATCAGGCTATATAAAGTACACAATACATTAGTGTTGATGCTTCGAAAATCTGATTTTCTAAAATATCTCAAGGAGGGATTTATCATCACTTAACCACTTTAAAAAAGAATAGATCTCTTGTAAGACGGTTTCACGAATTTTTATCTGTGAGACGGGTCAACCCGTCTGGTATTCACAATAAAAAATAATAATCTTAGCATAAAAAATAATATTTTTTCGTGAATGACTCAAATAAGATATTTGTCTCCTAAAATACGACCCGTGAGACCGTCTCACACAAATTTTTGTTCTAAAAAAACTGAGATAACTTAGGCCGAAGGCGAAGTCAATCTGATTCTAAAATCAGTAAACGATTCGACACACACATATATAATTTCAGTTGCTAATTTGGGATGAATTTATATTCGATCGCTAAATCTCGAGTTTTTTTGTTGTGCATTAATTATCTTATTTTAAAATTACTTTTCACCTTTAATTACGTGCCTTTAAGTTTGCCATTGCAAAAGTTGATGCTATGCTATTCATAGATGCTTAAAAACAAAAACACAGAGACAAAAAACATCATGAATTTATATAATGTTTATAATATATTGTGTAGCATGATGTGACAAATATTATATTATTTAAGAAATACATGAATTTGACGTAAATAAAAATTCTGCCTGAGAATTGTATGAAGTTGACGTAAATAAAAATTATACCAATGGAATATTCGTGTTTTGTTGGTGTTGAAATATTCGTGTTTTAAATACAAAATTGAATTAAAAAAAATATATTTAAACAAGGTGCTCACTATGCCCCAAATAAACATGTTTGTTTGTTTTTCATAAAAATTTTAAAAATCATTAGGAAACATTTTTACAAACAAATTTCATATTTTATCCTTATTTAAATTCATTCAAAAAAATATTATAAGTTTTCCAAAGCTTAATTAATATGAATATATTAGGAAAAAAATTGCTAATAAATGTAAAAATTATTTATTTTTAAGACTAACGAAAAATTATATAATTTAGACGAAAAGAATATGAGTAGGTATCTTGTGAGACGATCTCACGAATCTTTATCTGTGAGACGAGTCAATCCTACCGATATTTAAAATAAAAAACAATATTTTTTTTCATGAATAACCAAAATAAGAGATCTGTCTCACAAAATACGACCTGTGAGACCGTCGAACGCAAATTTTTGTCAAAGAGTATAGGTTTACAAGTTTACGAAGAAATCCAAATAGATTGATAATGGGAAGGTTTAAATTTTCCCCCAGTAATTTGTCATACTCAACTTCTTGACTTCGATTTAATGCGATTTTCGGAACAGAGTGTAATCTAGACAAGAAAATATAATAATAATAATAACAAAAAACACAAATAATATTTGAATGCAGAACTTATTGCTCGAATTAAAAACAAGATCTAACCCAAATTTAGCCTTTATAAAGTTTAAACTACCCAAAACAATAGGGAAATTTTTAAAATTCGTACGTTATATTTGACATATTTTGACAAATGATCCATAAATTGGTTTGTCTTCACTTTTTATATTTTGTGTCATATTATTGACATACATAATGTTATGACATAATTATGTGTATTACTGATATATCTCAGAATAGATGAATAGATTTCCGATTCATTTCGTCATCTCGACTAGTGAATCGGAACTCTAAAAAAATATGAATTTTTTAAGATGTATATATAATTTATTTATGTTTGCTTGGTCAATATGAAAACAATAAATTTTGACAACATAAATTTTGGCAAGAAGCGTTGACATCGAAGCCGAATCGATGCATGTCAACCCCCATCGAAATAGAAACAAAATGGTGACACATTATAAGCTCTAAATCTAAATATCAACCACGACTTTTGCCATATTAATTAATTAGTCAATTTTATAATGTGGTCCATCTTCGTCCGCATTAATAAATCTGCCACCAAGAATCTTTAAAAGATTTTGAATTATGATTTTATTTAAGAAAAACTATGCAAAATTGGTCTATTATGTTCTCGTCTAATTTTGATTTTGATATTCTAATTATTCAACATCTAACATGACTCAGACAACTTCCAATCTTTTGCAATTATGGTTAATTTTTCATCAAATTTTTGAGTAGGTCTCTTGTGAGACAGTCTCACGAATCTTTATCTGTGAGACGAGTCAACCTACCGATATTCACAATAAAAAGTAATACCGCTACCAATATTCACAATAAAAAGTAATACTCTTAGCATAAAAAGTAATATTTTTTTTATTGATGACCCAAATAAAAGATCTGTTTTACAAAATACGATTTGTGAGATCGTCTCACACATGTTTTTGTCATTAAAGTGGTAGAATTAATGTCAAATTTTTTTAAAAAAAAAAATTAAATGAAAAATCAACTTTTTTCTGTACCAAATTAATTATTTTTTCTACATGTTGATCGACCATTGGGGACTATGTATGGATCATAAGGTCCTTTCACTTTTGACTTATGATCTGACATTTGAGATTACGTGTTTTCCGTGTATGAGAAAGTTTTGAATTTAAAAATATCGTAATATTTTAAAAAAAAATTGACCAGGGCTATATATTAAACTAAATTAAAACTATGTCCTATTTTTAAAATTAATAAACTTTCTTGGGATTATGGGTTTTTCGTATATGAGAAGGTTATGAATTTTTAAAAAAAATCGAAAAAGTTCATAATAATAATAATAATAATAATAATAATAAAACCAATCTTATATGATACAATAAGAGTAAATAATCAATAAATCTTTAACAAGATAGTTATATTTATGTTCAGTTCTTGTGTATACTAATAACCTGAAAATTATTGATCTTATCACATTACTTAGTTAATAAATCACTCGGTTAAATTATCCAATCATATCAATTAAATACCTGTAACTTGTCAGTCCGGAAAGAAAAAATGTCTTTGCATGTAAGATATAATTAATTCCATGATTATATATTTTTTTTAATAATATTGTATATAAAAATATAGAGTTTTGTTTTTCTAAACTAATTTTATTTATTATAAGATTTATATTATCTCTAGATATAATTTTTTTATTTAAAATAGTTTATTTACTAATGAAACTGATCAGTTTCCATGTTTTGTAGACATCTATTCAAGAAAAAATCTATAGTTTAAAAAAATGATATATATATTGAAGAATAAATACAACAAAAAAGACTTTGGATGACGAGAGAATGAGAGAGCAAAAACTAGTGTCCTACTAGTTGTTGTTTGTTATGTTGCCGCGAAATGTTGAAAAAGTTTAACAACACCACTTCGTGAAAGTGTTGGTTGAGAGTTATTTGTTGAACAAGATTTCAGTTTCGTAGAGTTTGTATCTATGATTGTTTGATTATTTTGATGATAGATATTTTTGATGCACTTTGATATCTTTTTATGTTAAGAGAGTTAATTTTTCATTGTTCACTGATATTGTTTTTGTGTAAACTGAAAGTATTTTCTAGTTAATCTTTTGCCCTGAGACATTACACAAGTGTGTTCACTTGTGCATAATTCTCTGTGTCTCGAATTATTTACATAAAATTTTGCGTGTTAAACTATTACGATATATGTTATATTACATTGTATACAACACTTAACTCTAGAACACACAGTTTTTCTAATTTTATGTTAAACAACCATATTATCACACTCAATTGCATCACACTCAATTGCACCAACCATTCCGAGCCAAATCCTCCATGCCAACAAAATACTATAAATGGTGTTTTGCTAAGGGTGGTTGTTATTTATATTCTATTTATTTTTGTAATTTATATATATTATCATGTACATATACTATATCCATTAATGTGAGCACATATGAGACGATATTTATATATTAAATGTACAATTTCATTAAATTTAATTTGTGGAAAACACGTCAAAATTATATATCAAATATGTGAAAGTAATATCTAAAATAGACACGATGAATGTATTATATATTTATATATATAAACACTGACACTGGTTGGTACACATCTTTCTAGAGAAATTATACTATTCTTGCTTTCTACCGATCGATTGAAGATATAGCATTTCAATGTTAATACCGCAGGCAACAAATACTTTTTTCTCGATCAAAATCATAAATAATATAATGCGAAACAAGTTGTTTGACTTTTTGCATCACAAATTAAAGTAAGCCAATCAAAGTTATATTCCGAGTAGGTCTCTTTTGAGACGATCTCACGAATCTTTATCTGTGAGACAAATAAACACTACCGATATTCACAATAAAAAATAATAGTATTAGCATAAAAAGTAATATTTTTTTATGAATGACCTAAATAAGAGATCTGTTTCACAAAATACGATCTGTGAGACCGTCTCACACAAGTTTTTGTCCTATTCTATCCCATGAATCTGAGCAAACTACTTTTTTTTTGGCAAAAACTTATGTAAGATGGTCTCACAGGTCGTATTTTGTGAGACGGATCTTTTATTTGGATCATCCATAAAAAAGTATTACTTTTTATGCTAAAAATATTATTTTTTATTGTAATCATCCATGAAAACTTATGTGAGACAGTCTCACAGATCGTATAAAAAATTCGTGAGACCGTTTCAAAAGAGACCTACTTTTTTTATATATATATATACTGCATCTTGCGTAATATTTAAAGTGTACGTGTTTTTGCACTCTTGATAAGTATATATTATTATTATTGTTATTATTCATATGTATTCACTAACTCAATATTTTTATAAAAGATTTTTTCATACTTAAAAATATCATATATTAGAAAATTGAAAAACACTTGAGCACAATCCTTGCGATTTTGATTCTATAAAAATTCAAATTTAAATTTTATTCTTTGATCTTTTATATTTTTTCAATTTCGAACTTTTTTCCACGTAAATATTGATGGCATCAGATATTGAACTATATTTGATCTGGAAACTTATTAAAACATGCTATCATTGTAAAATGATAAAAGTATAATTTTATGTTTTAATTATTATATTTACTTTTTGAAGTTTAATTTGACCAAGTTTGAAGAAAAATATAACCCAAGCATGTATAATTATAAAAGGTGAAAAAACAAACATTAAACGAGAAGAATATAGAGTGAAGGTTGACTCCCAAACCCGACGATTGCGGCCATTATTCCTCCCAAACAAATATCACAACAAGCATGAGCACATGTTGAGGTCAAAGTCCTCAGATTTTTTGTTCTTTTGACCATTTCAAATGTAATAAAATAAACAAATGAATTTGGAAAAGTATCTTTCGTGTTTACCAAATGTTAGTTTTTTTTAAAAAAAGAAATACAATATATATTTTTACCGAAACTCTATATACTGATGTGTATAATATCACATCAAAATTCTCGTTGAAATAACTAAAATTTTCAAAAACGAAAAGCTCGAAAACAAAGATTGGAATTTGATAACATATATAATCGAAAAAACATAAGTAAACAAATAAGAAGAAAATTGTAATTTTACTTTTAGTTAATCAAGAAAGCTAAATAAAATGCAAGTGGCATGAGAAGAAATTGGTAAATGACAAATAATGTCCACTGAAGGTATAATATTAACTAGGTAATCGCGAGTCAGTGACACACATACTACTTATGCATTGACTGCTATACTTGACTTATTAAAATACCGCACAAAATTTCATTTTTGGGGAATAGCTTCATTTTTTAAGATTTCATGTATCAAAATTTTATAAAAATTTCTTCAGGATTCTAGTATTTTTTTTTTTTCATTTTTATTTATTTTTATGGAGACTATAAACAAGTCATGCTTGGCTAAGTTTTTATTTTTGATTCAAGGGATGATTCTGTTACTTCGATTTTATCGTGCGAATTTTTTGCGCATTAATTTAATATGATTGTTTTATTCAAGTAATTGTTGGTTTATGATTTATTTATATGAAAGTTGTATGTTGATTAATCTAACAATTTAATTCGATATATAATTTTCTACTACACTTCATGAATTCAGTGATCTGTAATTGTTATGAATAATTGGTGCATGAGTAACGGTAAATTAGGTGTGTTATGCTATCATAGCATATTTAGCCTAAATAAATTAACTAAACTGGATCTATCAATTGCAACTATCTCGGTTGTTAGATTTTTAACTATATTCACAAAGCGAAAATCTATTTTTAATTAATATGAAACGCTATCGCGCCCTGTTAGTTACTGATAAGTTTTGACCAGATGCTGAGTTTAGTCAATTAAATTAGGAAAACACAAATTTTTTAGCGGTTATCCATATAATTCTAAGGTTAATTGCTTGAAATGCTGGGTTTAATCAATTAAATTAGGAAAACACAAGTTTTTTTAGCCGTTTTTCCTATAATTCTAAGGTTAATTGCTTGAAAATTCATGAATAAATAATATGTTGCCAATGAACAATGATACAATTGAATAATAGAACCCATTTGAATCATAATATGGTAAGATTGAATTTCTTCTTTTAATATACTCATTTTTGTTACTTAATTATCTTTAAATTCATTATTTTTCCATGCTTCCTAATTATAGTTTTATTTTTTATTTAGTTAGTCCTTATCCTAGAAATCCCCTCATCGTTTGTTTTTATTCGAAATAAATAAATCTCCGTTCCTTATGGATTCGACCTTACTTATCATTACACCCATCTTGTTTAGATAATATGAATTTAATGTTTGGTGGCTCAACGACATCATATCAAATTTTGGGCTTCGTTGCCGGGGAACATTGCAATGTTAGTTTCTTTATAGTTTTGTTTTGTTTTTTTCCTCGTTCTTCTCGTACAGTTGAACTCAAATATATTCCAGAAATCGAAAACGACAGCTAGGAGAATAAGAAAAGAAGTGAGACTACGAGGCCAACCAACAACAAAAATAAACACATTTTTAGTTTATTGCAATCATGAAAATATACTATTAGTATGGAATGTCGGGCTCGGATGGTGAAGTTCCTCCGAAGAATCGTCCAAACAGTACAGAAGTCTTGTCGGAGCCATCCCCCTTCGCTAATCTTTTCTTCAAAAATTTTTGTTGCTATTTGACCAAGTATGCACGGACTGATTCATCAACACACATGGGGTTCAACCTTAGTATTTTATTATCTTCCTTAAAATCCATTCTCTCATTCCTTTGTTTCTCAATATCAATGAGTTGTTGTCGATGAACCTCAACATTCTTCGTCACATCAACCATTTTCTCACTACACTTGGCCATGGTGAAAAGGTCCTTCAAGTGCTCTTCATTAGCTTTTCTTTAGGCTTTGGCCTTTTTTGTGCCAATTGGACGCTGAGAACTCCCCGATGGGTTATCTTCATCTAGATTTATACCAAACCTGAATAGCCTGGAGAATCAGATGTTAGTGATTCTGTGTTGGGGAATAGTCTGACTGGGAGTAATCAATATTCCCATGGTTTGGTAGGAAATCAGGTAATACAACGTTGGATGGTCTAAACTTCTCCTGATCTTTAAGTAACGACTAAACATGATCCAACCTCCAAGTTGAGCTAGATGATTGCTTAAAAAAGACTTTTGCTTGATCCAACTATAACCATGTATAATTTGTATCTTAGTTAAATACACTAAATAAAATATAGTTTGACATATATATGTTAACAAAATTAATTATTGACAATGCCTTTCTCAGAAGCACCGCTTGGGCGGCTAAGTTCCACCTAGCTAACACATGAACTAAAGTGTAGTGCCCAAACTCAGTACACGTATAATACATGCATTTATCTAATTGTTAAATATTTTATTTAAGTTTAAAATGATTTTAATGATGCATGATTTATTTAAATTGCATTATTTTAATGTTTATGTGATGCAGGTTCAAATGTTTTTCTCGAGTGTCATATTTCAGGTGATTATTCGAGGCGGGATCGAGGAATGGAGACCAGGTGACGAGTTTGGCAATTTTTAAAATGTGGTATTTTATTTTAGTTGAGGATGTGGCATTTTAAAGGAATTACTAAGCTTTAGTATTTTTTTTAAAGCCTTAATTGTTTATCTAGTGGACTTTAAAATTTTAAAATGTGCATTGTGTATCTTATTTTGCTAATTAGTAAATTCTGTAAAATTAATGTGTATTTTACTCCAATTAGGAGAATTTTTAAGTTAGTGTTTGATTAAATTTTTAATTGGTGACTAATTATTTAATTAAGCAATATTCTAATCCTCTAAACACACACACACATCGAGATACACACTCACACACGTTTCTTTGCACACACACACACACACACTCTATTTTCAGATTTTAAAATTTTGAGAAGGAGAGGAAACCTAGGGTTCTTCCTTCTCATTCAGCAGCCGCCCCATCCCCTTCATCATTCCAGCAATTTTTCGTGTATTTTATTACTAGATTTTAGTGACACAATCGTCCCGGATCGACCCTCACTCCGTCTCCGCTTCGGTATCGCCGTATCTTGAGTTTTTCACATCAAAAACACGTATATTCTGTTATTGCTGCATCGATCTCGTCATATTATGCGTTGTGTTGTTATTTATATGTAAAAATACATGTGCGATGCGTATGAGTTTGAGCAATTATGTTTAGAACACTTTTGAAACCATTTTAGATCTAAAATTTTCGTTTTTGCTGTATTTTTAAATACTGCGATTTTTCGGTCGCGTTTTTTAGAAAACTTTCAACACTAAAATTGTAGAATTTTTTGATACCTTCGATTTGACAGTAAATTAGAAATTTTTGGATGAAAATTGAGTGAGTTATGACGTTTTCCGTGAGACTGCTCAAACTTCGTTTTTCAGAAAATTATGTATTGATGTGTTCTTGAGATTTTATTGTTGCAGACTTCGTTGGAGATCGACAGGTGATCGTTGCTGCGTCTAGGTATGCGTAGTATGATGTTGGGATGTCATTTGATATGTCATTTAGTGTCGATAGGTACTTGAATGCATTAGAAGTAGTAGGAAACGAGTTGGTGTCAATTGCCACGTTTTTGAATTGTACGTGTAGTAGGGTGGACGCCGTGGTTTTGGGTGTCCGTACGAGTTTGGTTCGATGTTATGGCATGCTAAGATGGGTCTCGGGGTGTCGGTTCATAGTCCGTACGATTGGGTTTAGAGTATTAAGCAATAGATGTATTAAGATTTCGGGGGTTTCAAACTTGCGCAGGTACACGGACCTTGGCACGGGGTCCGTGCCTTTGTTTCTTCTTGGTGCCATTTTTGCGAGCCTACACAGACCCTCACACGGACCAGGGCACGGGGTCCATGTATTCCCCTTCTGCACGACAAAGTTTACCGAGTCTACACGGACCCGGAGCCGGACTTGGGCACGGGGTCCGTGTCCCTTCTTCTTCCGAGTGTTCCTTTTTGCGAGCCTACACGGATCCCTCCTCGGACCTATGCACGGGGTCCGTGTGCACCATATATTTTTGGGAAATGTTATTGTGTCTTGGAGTTTCATGTCTTGGGTTAGTACAATGATTTAAGCGAGGCCAGGTCTCGAGTGCTATAGAATGTCTTAAGTTATTTATTGAATTCGGTGGTGAGCACGAATACCTAGGTCTAAGTTATGCAAGTTAAGCATTTGAATTCAAGTTAGTAGGTGCAGCAACGGTCCCAATCGAAGTCCAACGAATACCTCAACGCCAAGTAAGTATGTTGACGTGCAAGAAAATTATTTTCAAGTTTTTGAGGTATGCTAAATGTCTTGTGACCAATGTATGTATGAGGTTGGAAAGCGTTAAATCATGAACGAGGGACCAACCCACCCCAGTTAAAGCATGGACGGCTTTAGATCAGGATTGGAAAGCGTTAAAGCATGAACGGGGACCAATCCCACGTTAAAGCATGGACGGGGATCTCATGTATGTGGCAGTGGGTTCGCCCCTGTCATCCCAGTATTGTGGTTTAGTCTGATCAGGCGATTATGTTATGGGTCACTTGCTTTGAAACATGCCTCTACGCAAAATAATGAAGTTCATGTATGTTTATGTATGTACAAGGATGCAAGCATGTTTATGAAGTGTTTACGTTATGGCACGTCTATGATATGTATGAATGTTCAAGTTTACTTCAAGTTCAAGTTTCAAGTATGTATGTTCTATTTTCAAGCTGCATGTGGTTTTATTATGTATTATTCGTTATTCCCAGTTTATACGAGTTGAATCTTTAGACTCACTAGACTTGATCGATGCAGGTGAGGATGTTTATGAGGAGGCTGGAGGTGGTGACCAAGGGGCAGGCTTGGAGTGGACCGCCAAGTTTTAGTTTTCATGAAAATATTCAAATACTTTTGTCGAACTTTATATTTCAAATCTTTTGGTTGCAACAACTTGTGAGACGTACAGTTTACCTCTTTTATCTAATTTTGAATGTTCACGTTTCGATTAAGAAAATTTTAAATTTTTCCGCAAATTTTGAGTAGTAAAAGTACGGTACATTACAGTTGATATCAGAGCGGTGTTCTTGTAAAGGGTTACGCCTACTACTAGTCGCAAGAAGCTCACGAAGTCACACCTCAAGTCTGTAAGTTTTAAATTTTTGAATTATGTTATGCAGTAAGTGCATAGCCATGATTTCAGCATGTCCACGTTTTAGTTCAAATTACGTGCATCCTATGCTATTGTTATTATATTCATGCACATTGGGTTTACGTGTTGGGAAATTCATTTGAACAGTATGCCTCCTAGACGCTTGATTAACCGAGAAGCAAGGGAAGAGGACAGAGAGGCCCGAAATGAGGAGAGGGCCAATCCTCCACCTCCACCTCCGGATATGCATGCTCAGATGCTTGCTGGTACTACTCAGTTCTTCGCACAATTTGCGGGGAACCAGGCAACAGCAGATGCAAGGGCGAGGTCCCAACCTGAGGCGGTGTATGAAAGATTCTGGAGTATGAGTCCGAAGGAGTTTTTCGGGTACCACTGACCCGATGATAGCTGAGGGATGGATCAAGTCCATCGAAGTAATCTTTGATTTCATGGAACTGACCGATGTAGATAGGGTCAGGTGTTCTACGTTCCTTCTGTCAGGGGACGCCAGACTGTGGTGGGAGAGTGCGTCCGTATCAGTAAACTTGCAGACACTATCATGGAATGTCTACAAGGAGATCTTTTACTCCAAGTACTTCACTGAAGAAGTATGATCCAGGTTAACCCGGGAATTCATGACGCTACGACAGGGTGACAATAGTGTTGCAGAATTTGTTAGAAAGTTTGAGAGGGGGTGTCACTTCGTACCCCTCATTGCGAATGATGTCCAGGCAAAGTTGAGGCATTTCATGGATGGTTTGCGGCCGATCTTGCGCCGTGACGTCCGAGTTGCTGGTCCTACTACTTATGCAGTTGCCGTGTCTAGAGCTTTGGCAGCAGAACAGGATCAGCGGGATATCGATAACGAAAGGCAGAGCAAGAGACCCTATCAGGCCCCACAGCAGCCGCAGCAGCATCAACAACGACCCCCATTTAAGAAGCCTTACCAAGGGCAGCAAGGGAATAGGCCTTATCAGGGACCGCCGAAAGGCAAGGGCCCTGTTCCTCAGCAGAAGGCTCCTCAGAGGCCGGGAGAGTACCCGGTGTGCCCGAAGTGCAACCGCCAGCACCCAGGGCAGTGTTTGTATGGATCAGGCAAGTGTTTCAAGTGTGGAGCTAGTGACCACATGCTAAAGGAGTGCCCACAATGGAAGCAGCCAACCCAGGGCAGAGTGTTCGCCATGCATGCACAGGAGGCGAACCCAGATACTACACTGTTAACCGATAACTTGTTTAATTCAGTACAATATTAAATTCTTGCCTTGCATGTTGTAATCTTATTTGAGATTATTAGTGTGATAGTGATATTTTGTGTGACTTGGGATATTAATTTTCTGCTATGTTGAGGTTAATGTTAGAATAGTGGGGATATAAGTTTTGTGTTGTGCTAACGTCCTTTAGGAAATATTTTCATCAAGAGGTTATACACGAAGGACCCTGATAGATTCAGGGGCCACTCATTCATTCATCTCGGAGACCTTTGCTAATCATTTGGACATCAAATCCATCGGCCTTGATGTGAATTATTCAGTGACAGTCCCATCAAGGGAAAAAACTGGTAGCTACCAGTGTGGTCAGAGACATTGATCTAGAACTGCAGGGTCACCTGGTGTATGCAGACCTGATAATATTGCTGATGCCAGAGTTTGACATTATCTTGGGTATGGACTGGTTGACAAAGAACAGAGTCCTGATTGATTTTCAGAAGAGATCAGTGTTGGTCAGACCGATGGGAATGGAGCAGTTTCTATTTAAGCCAGACAGGTGGAGAAGTTTCCCACGCATGATCTCTTGCATGCAGGCGCGGAAACATATTTCCAAGGGGTGTCAGGCTTTCTTGGCCAACATCATTTCAACACCTGACATACCCGCTCCGTCACTATCAAATGTGCCAGTAGTCAGAGACTTCCCAGACGTCTTTCCTTGACGAAGCCACAGGTCTTCCACCAGAGAGAAGTGTAATTTGCAATCGATCTCATGCCAGGCACAGTGCCAATCTCTAAGGCACCGTACCGATTGGCTCCAGCTGAGATGTTATAACTCAAGCAGCAGATACAGAGCTTCTGGATAAGGACTTCATTCGCCCTAGTTTCTCACCGTGGGGCGTACCCGTGCTCTTTGTGAAAAAGAAAGATGGGAGCATGAGACTGTGCATCGATTACCTGGAGCTGAACAAGGTAATGATCAAGAATAAATACCCATTACCAAGGATCGAGGACTGGTTCGATCAGTTGCAGGGAGCTACAGTATTCTCTAAGATAGATCTTCGATCAGGGTATCACCAGCTGAAGGTGAAAAATGCAGATGTGCACAAGACAGCCTTCAGGACCAGATATGGGCATTACGAGTTCTTAGTGATGCCGTTCGGACTGACGAATGCTCCAGCAATTTTCATGGACTTGATGAACCGAGTATTTCAGCCTTATCTTGATCAATTCGTAATAGTGTTCATTGACGACATTCTTATCTTCTCGAAGAGCCATGAGGAGCATAGCCAGCACTTGAAGACAGTTTTGCAGACCTTGCAGAGTCGCAAGTTATTTGCGAAGTTCAGTAAGTGTGAATTCTAGTTGGAAAAGGTAGCGTTTTTGGGTCACATAGTGTCTAGTAGTGGAATTGAGGTGGATCCAGCAAAGGTAGCAGCCGTTAAGGAATGGGTTGAACCGAAGAATGCTTCAGAGATCCGCAGTTTTCTGGGTTTAGCCGGTTACTATCGTAAGTTCATTCAGGGATTTTCTTCGATAGCAGTGCCACTCACTTCACTAACCAAGAAGAATGCTAAGTTTATGTGGAGTGACGAGTGTCAGAAGAGTTTCGATACTTTGAAGCAAGCTCTTGTTTCAGCACCAGTGTTAGCCATGCCAATGGGACAAGGTGATTTTGTGCTATATACCGATGCATCTAAACTCGGTTTAGGCGCAGTCTTGATGCAGCAGGGTCGGGTGATAGCTTATGCTTCCAGACAGTTAAAGGTGCATGAGAAGAATTACCCGACGCATGATTTAGAATTAGCCACCGTTGTCTTTGCATTGAAGATTTGGAGACACTACTTGTACGGCGAGAAGTGTCAGATATTCACGGATCACAAGAGTCTCAAGTATTTCTTCACACAGAAAGAACTGAATATGAGGCAGAGACGGTGGTTAGAGTTGGTGAAAGACTACGACTGTGAGATTAGCTACCATCCGGGGAAACCTAATGTAGTGGCAGATGCCTTGAGCCGGAAATTCGCAGTCATAGCTCAGTTGTCAGTACAGAAACCTCTTCAGTCTGAGATCCAGAGTTTTGGTTTAGAAGTTTATCGCAAAGGCAGAGCTCCGAGGCTGTCTAATCTGACAGTCCAATCTTCTCTGCTAGACCGTATTCGTACAGGTCAGCCTTCGGATGAGCAGTTACAGAAATGGAGGCTGAAGGATGAAGCCAAGGGCAATGTACTCTACACAGTGTCAGACGGTATTGTGAGATACAGAGACAGAATGTGGGTACCTAGCATTGATTCGATCAGAGAGGATATTCTGACAGAGGCACATGCATCTCCGTATTCCATTCACCCAGGAGGCACCAAAATGTACAAGGACCTGCAGATTTTGTATTGGTGGTCAGAGATGAAGCGAGACATCCGCAGATTTGTGTCTGAATGCCTTACTTGTCAGCATATGAAGGCAGAACATCAGAGGCCAGCAGGAATGCTTAAACCACTCCCCATCCCAGAGTGGAAATGGGAGAATATTACAATGGACTTTGTGGTTGGGTTGCCAAGGTCAGTCAGGGGATCAAATTCTATCTGGGTTATAGTAGATCGACTCACTAAGTCATCGCACTTCTTGCCAGTGAAGACGACTTTCTCCATGATGTAGTACGCGGAGCTTTATATCAAGGAGATAGTTCGATTGCATGGGATCCCAGTTTCTATTGTGTCCGACAGGGACCCCAGATTTACATCGTCCTTCTAGAAGAGTCTACATGCAGCCATGGGGACGAAGTTGCTTTTCAGTAACGCTTTTCACCCGCAGACAGATGGCCAGTCTGAGCGAGTGATTCAGATTTTGGAGGCTTTACTGCGAGCGTGTATGATCGATTTCCAGGGGACTTGGGAATCGAAGCTACCTCTAGTAGAGTTTACATACAACAACAGTTTTGTTGGAACTTTTCAAGTTCGCAATCTTGATTTTGATGTTAACAAAACTTGTTATTATGTTTCTAACATATTTACTCAAGTGTGAAGTTGTTAACACAAGAAGCAAACTGAAACCGAATTCTGCACAAACTGAATTTCTGGCAAGATTTGGTGTTTGGTAGATATCTCTCAACTGGACAATCCAAATAACAATCTAACAACTGGAATGATTAGAAATTCAATTTGGAACAAGTCGTATTTCACGTCAGTTGGGCAAAATCGGAAGTTATCTAGGTCAAACTGATCGCAACTGATCGTAACTAATCGTACGAAGACAACAATCAGTTGGGTTTGAGCAGCTGCGGTATTTTGGTCATATCTCTCAGCTTAGTTATCCAAATGAGGCGATTCAGTATGCGTTGGAAAGATAAGACAATGATCTACAAATCATATTTAGAAGTCAAAGTCTGAATCGAAGCTTAAAATTCTGATAAATGACGATGAAGTTACTGGTTCTGCACAAACTGAAATCAGCCTATCAGCACACCAGCTGAAACTGAACCAACTGAACCAGCTGTAGACCAGTTGAACCAGACCAACTGAACTGAACCAGCTGCTGACCAGTTGAACTGAACCAGTTGCTGACCAACTGAACCGAACCAGTTGAACTGAACCAGACCAGCTGAACCTGAACCGAACCAGTTGAACTGAACCAGACCAACTGAACCAACTGAACTGAACTGAACCAGCTGCTGACCAGTTGAACTGAATGACCAGTTGAGTTGACCAGAGTTGACCAGTCGGGAAAATGTCCAGCAAGACGAATTTGACCGTTGCAATTCCAGAAACTGTACAGAAAATTTCCAAACGGTCATATTCTTGTGTCTAACGTATATATCAGTGTTGGAGCCTATAAATACAACATCTTGAAGATCAAACATGAGCTTTTGAAGAGGATTCAAAGCATTAACAGTTAGCATGAAGAAATCAGCTAGTTGAGAGCACAAGCCCTCGTGTGAGGATACATTTGAGATGTACACTGTAAATGATAAATTCCTCACACAATCACTCACACATATATAGAGAGTTTGAGCTGAAAAGATTAGTTGAGTGAGTCTTGCACAAAGACAATAAACTTGTGTATGTAGTCTTTGCATAAGAGACGTTAAACATTATGCTGATTGTGAGGTGTTTCCTACAATCTTGAGTGCTAGGAGTTCAGTTTAGGCAGTGGTGTAAGTCCTAGCTGAATGGGTTTGTACAAGATGTTGTATAAATCAAAGTCTTCTATTGAATCCTTCCCAAGGGGAAGAAGGGGTGACGTAGGAGCATTTGAAGTCTTCGAACATCCATAAACAAATTCGTATCTATTTGTTTATTACATTTACTCATCATTTTCATAGTTTTAAAGAAGCATTGTTGAAGCATTTTATGTGTTATTCAAATACCAAAATGTTGCATATCAAGTGTTTGATAAAATACTTCAACCAAAAATATTTTTACTCATTCAACTTGCATATATTTTTAAATGCTTTACAATATATTTAATTGGTTTCTACAAATGATTATTTCGAGTTTTTTCCGCTTGGTTTGAATACCAAATTCAATTTAATTCATCGGTGCTCAATATTTCAAGAACCGAGCTATTGTAGCTCAACGATTACCCCCCTAATCGATCCTATCAATTGGTATCAGAGCGGGTGTTCTTGAAAGAGCATTGAAACTGATTTTGATGTTTAAAATTCAAAACTTTTAGATTTTTACACATATATGCAAAACTGAATTTTCGCGCAGCTTGCAGCGACAGTAGGAAAAATGGCATATCTCCTTGCTCGAGTGTCCAAATGACAAACCGCTTTTTGCGTTGAAAACTAGAATCATAGAGGTTTACAGCGGTATAAAATTTGCAGCCTAGTTATGCCCGAAAAAATACAGTTTATTCGTTGAAAGCAGAGCATATGTGCTGCAGCAGAAAATGAGCCATGGAGAAAATTGGTTAGTTATTCCTCTTCTTTTATAATTTTCAAAATTTCAAAAATATAAGGGGAGAACTCATTATAATGGAGAGATTATTTTTAAATATTGAGGGGGAGAAAATTTTGTTTAAAATATTTTGAAAATATGACTTTTTGATTCACACAAAAAGGGGGAGAAATATGTTAGTTGAGTTGATTGTTTATCCAAGTTTTGTGATCATCAAAAAGAGAGAGATTGTTGGAACTTTTTAAGTTCGCAATCTTGATTTTGATGTTAACAAAACTTATTATTGTGTTTCTAACATATTTACTCAAGTGTGAAGTTGTTAACGCAAGAAGCAAACTGAAACCGAATTCTGCACAAACTGAATTTCTGGCAAGTTTCGGTGTTTGGTAGATATCTCTCAACTGGACAATCCAAATAACAATCTGCCAACTGTACTAATTAGAAAACTCAATTTGGAACAAGTCGTATTTCACGTCAGTTGGGCAAAATCGGAAGTTATCTAGGTCAAACTGATCGCAACTAATCGTAACTAATCGTACGAAGACAACAATCAGTTGGGTTTGAGCAGCTGCGGTATTTTGGTCATATCTCTCAGCTCAGTTATCCAAATGAGGCGATTCAGTATGCGTTGGAAAGATAAGACAATGATCTACAAATCATCTTTAGAAGTCAAAGTCTGAATCGAAGCTTAAAATGCTGATAAATGATGATGAAGTTACTGGTTCTGCACAAACTGAAATCAGCTAGGCTGATTTCAGTACACCAGCTGAAACTGAACCAACTGAACCAGCTGAAGACCAGTTGAACCAGACCAACTGAACTGAACCAGCTGCTGACCAGTTGAACTGAACCAGTTGCTGACCAACAGAACCGAACCAGTTGAACTGAACCAGACCAGCTGAACCAAATGAACTGAACTGAACCAGCTGCTGACCAGTTGAATTGAATGACCAGTTGAGTTGACCAGAGTTGACCAGTCGGGAAAATGTCCAGCAAGACGAATTTGACCGTTGCAATTCCAGAAACTGTACAGAAAATTTCCAAACGGTCATATTCTTGTGTCTAACGTATATATCAGTGTTGGAGCCTATAAATACAACATCTTGAAGATCAAACAAGAGCTTTTGAAGAGGATTCAAAGCATTAACAGTTAGCATGAAGAAATCAGCTAGTTGAGAGCACAAGCCCTCGTGTGAGGATACATTTGAGATGTACACTGTAAATGATAAATTCCTCACACAATCACTCACACATATATAGAGAGTTTGAGCTGAAAAGATTAGTTGAGTGAGTCTTGCACAAAGACAATAAACTTGTGTATGTAGTCTTTGCATAAGAGACGTTAAACATTATGCTGATTGTGAGGTGTTTCCTACAATCTTGAGTGCTAGGAATTCAGTTTAGGCAGTGGTGTAAGTGCTAGCTGAATGGGTTTGTACAAGATGTTGTATAAATCAAAGTCTTCTAGTGAATCCTTCCCAAGGGGAAGAAGGGGTGACGTAGGAGCATTTGAAGTCTTCGAACATCCATAAACAAATTCGTATCTATTTGTTTATTACATTTACTCATCATTTTCATAGTTTTAAAGAAGCATTGTTGAAGCATTTTATGTGTTATTCAAATACCAAAATGTTGCATATCAAGTGTTTGATAAAATGCTTCAACCAAAAATATTTTTACTCATTCAACTTGCATATATTTTTAAATGCTTTACAATATATTTAATTGGTTTCTACGAAGGATTATTTTGAGTGTTTTCTGCTTGGTTTGAATACCAAACTCGATTTAATTCATTGATGCTCAATATTTCAAGAACCGAGCTATTGTAGCTCAACGATTACCCCCCTAATCGATCCTATCAAGTTTCCAATCATCGATAGGTATGGCCCCCTACGAGGCGTTGTATGGAAGGAAGTGCAGATCACTAGTTCATTGGGATGAGGTTGGTGAAAGAGCAGAACTTGGTCCGGAGATAGTTCAGCAGACTGCAGATGTGGTGGTCAAGATCCGAGACAGGATGAAAACTTCCCATAGTCGTCAGAAAAGTTATGCTGATAAGAGAAGAAGAGATTTAGAGTTTGCCGTGGGTGATCACAGTCTTTGTAAAGATAGCATCCATGAAGGGTGTTATGAGATTTGGGAAGAGAGGCAAGCTGAGTCCGAGGTTTATTGGAACTTTCGAGATTCTTGACAGAGTTGGGACACTAGCCTATCGTGTTTCCCTTCCGCCGAATCTGGCCGGGGTACACAATGTGTTTCCATGTCTCGATGCTGAGGAAGTACCTAGCTAATCATTCGCACGTGTTGAGCTATGAACCGTTACAGTTGGTTCCAGACCTTTCTTATGAAGAAAACCCGTCCAAATCCTAGACAGACAGGAGCGTAGACTTCGGAACAAGGTGACCCAGCTGGTCAAAGTTCGGTGGCTAAATCAATCAGTGGAGGAGGCCACTTGGGAAGCCGAAGCAGATATGAGAATTTCTACCCGGAGTTGTTCGGTAAGATTTAATTTCGAGGACGAAATTTTTTATAAGTGGGGGAGGGACTATAGTGCCCAAACTCAGTACACGTATAACCCATGCATTTATCTAATTGTTAAATATTTTATTTAAGTTTAAAATGATTTTAGTGATGCATGATTTATTTAAATTGCATTATGTTAATGTTTATGTGATGCACGTTCAATATTTTTCTCGAGTGTCATATTTCAGGCGATTATTCGAGGCTGGGATCGAGGAATGGAGATCGGTGACGAGTTTGGCAATTTTTAAAACGTGGTATTTTATTTTAGTTGAGGATGGGGCATTTTAAAGGAATTACTAAGATTTAGTATTTTTTTCAAAGCCTTAATTGTTTATCTAGTGAGTATAAAATTTTAAAATTTGCATTGTGTATCTTATTTTGCTAATTAGTAAATTCTGTAAAATTAGTGTGTATTTTACTCCAATTAGGAGAATTTTTAAGTTAGTGTTTGATTAAATTTTTAATTGGTGACTAATTATTTAATTAAGCAATATTCTAATCCTCTAATTTAGCTAAACACACACACACACACACCGAGATACACACTCACAGCACGTTTCTTTGCACACACACACACACACTCTATTTTCAGATTTTAAAATTTTGAGAAGGAAAGGAAACCTAGGGTTCTTCCTTCTCATTCAGCAGCCGCCCCATCCCCTTCATCATTCCAGCAATTTTTCGTGAATTTTATTACAAGATTTTAGTTCCACAATCGTCCCGGATCGACCCTCACTCCGTCTCCGCTTCGGTATCGCCGTATCGTGAGTTTTTCACATCAAAGGCACGTATATTCTTTTATTGCTGCATCGATCTCGTCATATTATGCGTTGTGTTGTTACTTATGTGTAAAAATACATGTACGATGCGTAGGAGTTTGAGCAATTATGTTTAGAACACTTTTGAAACCATTTTAGATCTAAAATTTTTGTTTTTGCTGTATTTTTAAATACTGCGATTTTTTGGTCGCGTTTTTGAGAAAACTTTCAACACAAAAATTGTAGAACTTTTTGATACCTTCGGTTTGTCAGTAAATTCAAAATTTTTGAATGTAAATTGAGTGAGTTATGACGTTTTCCGTGATTCTGCTCTAACTTCGTTTTTCAGAAAATTATGTATTGATGTGTTCTTGAGATTTTATTGTTGCAGGCTTCGTTAGAGATCGACAGGTGATCGTTGCTGCGTCTAGGTATGCGTAGCATGATGTTGGGATGTAATTTGATATGTCGTTTAGTGTCGATAGGTACTTGAATGCATTAGAAGTAGTAGGAAACGAGTTGGTGTCAATTGCCACGTTTTTGAATTGTACATGTAGTAGGGTGGACAGCCGTGGTTTTGGGTGTCCGTACGAGTTTGGTTCGATGTTATGGCATGCTAAGATGGGTCTCGGGGTGTCGGTTCATAGTCCATACGATTGGGTTTAGAGTATTAAGCAATATGTGTATTAAGATTTCGGGGGTTTCAAACTTGCGCAGGTACACGGACCCTGGCACGAGGGACCGTGCCTTTGTTTCTTCTTGGTGTCATTTTTGCGAGCCTACACGGACCCTCACACGGACCAGGGCACGGGGTCCGTGTCTTTCCCCTTCTGCACGACAAAGTTTACCGAGTCTACACGGACCCGGAGCCGGACCTGGGCACGGGGTCCGTGTCCCTTCTTCTTCTGAGTGTTCCTTTTTGCGAGCCTACACGGACACCTACCAGGACCCATGCGCGGGGTCCGTGTGCACCATATATTTTTGGGAAATGTTATTGTGTCTTGGAGTTTCATGTCTTGGGTTAGTACAATGATTTAAGCGAGGTTAGGTCCCGAGTGCTATAGAATGTCTTAAGTTATTTATTGAATTCGGTGGTGAGCACGAATACCTACGTCTAAGTTATGCAAGTTAAGCATTTGAATTCAAGTTAGTAGGTGCAGCAACGGCCCCAATCGAAGTCCAACGAATACCTCAATGCCAAGTAAGTATGTGACGTGCGAGAAAATTATTTTCAAGTTTTTCAGGTATGCTAAATGTCTTGTGACCAATGTATGTATGGGGTTGAAAAGCGTTAAATCATGAACGGGGACCAACCCACCCCGTTAAAGCATGAACGAGTTTAGATCAGGATTGGAAAGCGATAAAGGATGAACGGGGACCAATCCCCCGTTAAAGCATGAACGGGGATCTCATGTATGT
Organism: Primulina tabacum; assembly: GCF_025594145.1. Taxonomy (NCBI): domain Eukaryota; kingdom Viridiplantae; phylum Streptophyta; class Magnoliopsida; order Lamiales; family Gesneriaceae; genus Primulina; species Primulina tabacum. Next base: position 33,246,351 of record NC_134560.1, on the reverse strand, counting down.
GGCAGTGGGTTCGCCCTTGTCATCCCAGTACTGTGGTTTAGTCTGATCAGGCGATTATGTTATGGGTCACTTGCTTTGAAACATGCCTCTACGCAAAATAATGAAGTTCATGTATGTTTATGTATGTACAAGGATGCAAGCATGTTTATGAAGTGTTTACGTTATGGCAAGTCTATGATATGTATGAATGTTCAAGTTTACTTCAAGTTCAAGTTTCAAGTATGTATGTTCTATTTTTAAGCTACATGTGGTTTTGTTATGTATTATTCGTTATTCTCAGTTTATACGTGTTGAGTCTTTAGACTCACTAGAATTGATCGATGCAAGTGAGGATGTTTATGAGGAGGCTGGAGGTGGTGACCAAGGGGCAGGCTTGGACTGAGTAAGAGGCTAGACCCGAGGACCGCCAAGTTTTAGTTTTCATGAAAATGTTCAAATACTTTTGTCGAACTTTAGATTTCAAATCTTTTGGTTGCAACAACTTGTGAGATGTACATTTTACCTCTTTTATCGAATTTTGAATGTTTACGTTTCGATTAAGAAAATTTTAAATTTTTTTCGCAAATTTTGAGTAGTAAAAGTACGGTACGTTACATAAAGCTTTGGACAATCTTGTTTATGTTGAACCAACGACATTTGAGGGCCATAATAGTACAATGCTCTGTTGATTTAGTAGTGAGTTGTTCATTGTAGATAGCTACAACTCGTTACCACAACCTATCATGTCATTGGTTTATATCAATTATTGGATTTTGGGAGACGTCAAGATAACCCGTCACAAGGAGTTTGTCCTCCTGGATGGAGAAAGCAACAGCACATTTAGATCAAGTCATTTGATTGTAAATAATTATTGAAAATGTGTATGATATACGTCAATGCTACGAATGATACTTCAATTTATAGCCAAAATTTTTTGATAAAAAATCTGGGTCAACGGTCTGGATTAAAGGATATCTGACCTGACGGTAGAAATTCAACTTAGTTGGATTGATTTTTCTGGAGATACGAAATTTGATATGAAGGTATTTATTGAAATATCTGTACTTAGACTGTATACGAAATTTGATATGAAGGTGTTTATTGAAAGAACTGTATTTAGACTGTATGATGCATTTTTGATAACTCGTAACGGCTGCAACTAGACAACCTGTGACAGTTGCAGCTAGACAAGAGTTGACAGATGAGTTGTCTCTGATTGCGACTAGACAACACGTGACAACTGGAAATAGACAATCTGTGAGTTGGTACCTATTGAAAATAGAAAGCAGATGCGTTAGGGAGGCTCGGGTTGTCCCCATACCAGAAGATAACAACTGCAATATGTATCTTATCATACAGTTGGCGGCATATTCAACGGATGTCAGATGAGTATATTAAAATCGGAGTCTACTACGATTGAAAGTCTGAAAGTATTTTGTCGGGCTATGGTGGAGGTATTTAGTGACTGGTATCTTTGGTCTCCCAATGCCAAGGACATTGGAAGGATTCTCCATATTGGAAAACAACGTGGATTTCCGGGGCTGCTAGGAAGCCTCAATTGTATGCATTGGAAGTGGAAAAATTGTCCTACAGGTTGGGCTGGACAATATGCAGGTCGTAGCGGAAAACCAACAATTATTTTGGAGGTTGTAGCTGATTACGAGTTGTGGATATGGCATGCGTACTTTGGTTTGCTAGATTCAAACAACAACACTAATATGTTGTCAAAATCTCATCTATTTGCTAATTTGGCCAGTGGGTAGATCATCCCGCTAACTATATCATACAAGGAAAAGAATACACCATGAGATACTATCTAGCCGACAATATATATCCAAAGTGGGCCACTCTAGTGCAAACAATACAAAATCCACAAGGTCCTAAAAAATAAATATTTTGTAACACGACAAGAAAGTTGTAGAAAAGATGTTGAACGAGCATTTGGTGTACGGCAATCAAAGTGGACAATTATCACTGGACCTGCCTGAGTCTGGAGCAAACGAGTCTAGCATGATATCATGATAACATGCATTATAATGCATAATATGATTATTGAAGATGAAAGGAATGAGGATGTGCCAGTCACATATAATTGCGAAGCACCCACCCAGATGTTGAAATGGCACGTGCTGAACATGTCCGATTTCAAAAGTTCCTTGCACGACATCATCAAATAAAAGATAAGTCGGCTCACTCTGCACTTTGGAATGCTCTTATTGATCATTTGTGAGAGGAGTATAGTAATTTGGATTATTAGTATTTGTAATGATCAATTTGTGTGTTGTTCTTTAAACCATATGTGTCGTTTATGTTTATCTTGATTTATATTTTGTGTCTGTGTGGTTAATGTTGTATGTTCTTTGCAATTTTATGACCAAATAAATGCATTATTTTAAAAAAATCGACTCAAATATATGTTTAATTGTTTTATGCTTGTTGGAACATTTCATGTTCGCAATATTGATTTCGATGTTAACAGAACTTGCTATTTTGTTTCTAATGATTTACTTTAGTGCGCAGGTAGCTGGAACTGATCAGGTTTCTAACTGATCAGTTAAGCGAGGTAAAACTGAAGCTATCAAGACGATTAACTGATGAGACCAACTGATCGATCAAACTGAATAAGCTCAACTGTTATCTCAAAGAACAGTTCAACTGATTGTCCAGCTGATAGGTAGTTTAGCAGAAGACCTTCAGAAGCCCGACCAACTGATGAAGAGCTCAGCTGATGAAGAACCCAGCTAACCAGTTCAACTGAAAGAGTGAAATCAGTTCAACTGATGAGTCAACTGATTTCACCAGCCCAACTGAAGATCAGTTGAGATGACCAGTTAGGAACATCAATGATGAACCATTCAGTTGCAGATCAAGACAAGCTTAACTTAGTGGACTCTAGCTACGCACAAAGATACAAATACTTGTACAATCAAAGGTACAATAATGGACGTTGCAGCAAAGATTAAAGCCGAGAGATTCCTGGAGGCATGTCATAAAAGTCAAGACACATATACCAAGGAACGCATTCAAAGCTGCAACGATCACATGTGATGAGTCTTGAAGTACGGTCTCAATGCCTCTATATATACATGCTCAAAACCATCAGCAAACAAGAAGAGAGAGCACATACTAGAGTGTGCGAAGATAAAAAGAAAGGGCACGCATATTGCATATCAACTTACAAGAAGCAATCAGCCGAGAGGGAACACTTCATCGTATTATCTGCTTATTTTAGAAGCATATTTCTCTCAGTGTGTGGGAACACTTTCGGGTATTTTTCAGAGATCAGTTCTGACACACACACCACCACTCAAATACAGTCATGCACAAAGACCATAAACTTGTGTATGTAATCTTTGGCACATAGACGTTAAAGAAATGTTGGCTGAAGGTGCTGCCTTCAGTCTAGTCTAGGAGTTCAGTTAGGCAGTAATGTAAGTTCTAGCTGAGTGGATTTGTACAAATAGTTGTATAAATCAAATTCTTCTAGTGAATCCTACCCGATGGGGTAGAAAGGGTGACGTAGGAGCAGTTGAAGTCTCCTAACATCCATAAATGATAAGTGCAAGATTTGCATTTAATTTATATTAAATTCCATTTTGAATTATGCTTGTTTCGAACGGGATTATGCGTTTTTGACTTGTTTTGATTGTCATTTCAGGAATGGAGAAAAAAAGTATAAACGAAGCCAAGTGGACCAAGAAATGCACAGCCACGAGCACACTCTCGGCAAGAAGGGTACGCCGCGACTTCTCGCGCAGCAGCGCACGCACACATGCAAGAAGATCGACAGAAGCTAGCGCGCGACCGCGCGCACAGATATAACATGGAGACCCGAGAGGTGCGCGCGACCGCGCCACTTCTCGCGCAGCCGCGCGAGCGCAGCAACAACCCCACGGCAGAATGGTGCGCGCCACCGCGCGCGCTGTGCGTCCAGATTATTATAAAATGCGCGAGTTAGGTCAGAAACGAGGAGGCAGCCATCATTGGAGAAACACACAAGAGAACAGCTGCCTAGGGAGAGGAAACGCACAAGCAAACACGAGACAAATATTTGGAGTGCAAAGAACAATCACAAATACGAAGAACGATGGATCTGGGGAGGAAAATACACTTCGGATTTGTTATCTTTTCCTTCGCTTCTTTATTTTATAGTGTAGCGATGTCTAGAACTATGAATATGTCTTGTGTTCTCTTGGATTTCGTGATGAACTAAATTTTCATTCTAGAGGTTGACGTAGCTTTGTCTATACGATGATTTGACGTGGATGTTTTTATGATTGAATTTCGTTTTGTTTAATTGTGTTCTCTATTTATTATTTCACTGCAATTTACTGGCCATAAATTGTATGTAGTCTGATTAATTCTACAACTCGGGAGAGGGACTAGGATTATAGATCATTAGAGATACATCGTTGAATGTTTATATCGTTCGGAAGGCGTATAACTTTAGCGGGGCTTAGGTAAGAACATTGTTTGCCTTTACCAATTAAACGTAGATTTTGTTAGGAATAATTGAATCGAGGTTTGATAGGTACAATTTATTCGTCACTTGAGAAAGGGGGAATAAAATACGTAAGTATTCTTGGCCAGTAAATAATAGGAATTCAGGAATTTAAATACAACCAGGAAGAATTATTGTAGAAACTTAGTGAAATCATTCCTCTAGATATTTTCTCTAATTGATATTTATCCATTCGGTGATTAGTTTAATTACTTTCTTGCAATCAAGTCATTTACATAAACCAAACATTCTTTCTGAATTTTCTAGATAAAGTCGAGACTATTATAATTACAAGCATTGATATATATTTTATTTACAATTCTCGTGGGATCGACACTTGCACTCAAAAATACATTTTACTATAACTTGACGTCGTGCGCTTGCGAGCAATTAAGAAAACACGCAACAAGTTTTTGATTTATATCAGTATTGTTACCAATTAGTCTAGATTTTAATTTAGATCTTTTTATTTCATTTCATTTTTTATTTATTCACTTTCTCTGTTTGACAGTGCATGCTAAGATCGCACAGCCCTGATTTGCTTATTTTTTATCCGGAGATCGAAAAGAACTACGAGGAGACTAAGAAAAGCGAGGAGGGAAGAAATCCAAACAATGGCTGAAAACAGAGAGGATGCGAGATATAACCCGCCAGACGCCATACCTATCACAGACCACTTCAGACCAGTGATCAACAATCATTACTCTGATATTGCAAGAGGGACCATAAACGCAAACAATTTGGAGTTGAAGCCTGCACTGATAAATATGGTTCAACAGAACCAATTTGCTGGAACTGCCACTTCTGATCCTCATGTTCATTTAAGGACATTCCTGGAGATCACGGATACAGTAAAAATTAATAATGTTTCTGATGATATTATTAGATTGCGCTTGTTTCCATTTTCTCTCAGGGACCAGGCGAGAGGATGGCTCCAATCACTTCCTTTGGGAAGTATCACTACATGGCAGGAGCTGGCGACGAAATTTCTTTCTAAATATTTTCCCCCAGCTAAGTCTGCGTAATTGAAGATTGAGATCAGTACTTTCAGGCAAACTGACTTTGAGCAGCTTTATGAGGCGTGGGAAAGGTACAAAGAGTTATTGCGAGGTGCCCGAATCATGGTTTTGAAGACTGGGTGCAGATTGAGCTATTCTATAACGGGTTGAATGGTCAGACACGGACAACAGTGGATGCAGCGGCAGGTGGCACGATCTTTGCCAAGTCTCTTGCTCAGGCCTATGACTTACTTGAGCAGATGACTATTAATAGCTACCAATGGCCGTCTGAGAGTTCAGGAGTACAGAGTACAGCTGGAGTTTATGCCGTGAATCCTATCACATCACTCACTGCGCAAGTCTCAGCGTTGACTACACAGATAGCAACCATGAATAAAGTGAGTACATCAAACACTGAGGGACCACCGCTTGTTGTTGAAGAACCACATTTTCTTGAAGAAGTCCAATACATCAACAACAAAAACTTTGGAGGCTATGGAGGATATCGAGGTAACCCTCCCCCTAACACTTATCATCCTGATTTGAGGAACCATGAGAATTTTTCATATGCAAACAATAAGAATGTATTGAATCCTCCACCGGGGTTCAATACATCAAATGGGGAAGGAAAGCCGTCGTTTGAGGATTTAGTTGGGACATTCGTTTCTGAATCTGGCAAGAGGATGGCTAGGGATGAGTCTAGACTTAACAACCTTGAGACACACATGGCAAATATTGGAGCTTCGTTGAAAATCCTGGAGTCGCAAGTTGGGCAGATAACGAAGCAACTCACGTCTCAACCATCAGGTGCATTACCAAGGACTGCAGATCCAAATATGAAACAAGTGAATGTTGTTTTCATACAACATGAGGAGGTTGGGATGATAGAAAGAAAAGAGAAAAAAATTGATCGCACAACCAGCCGGGAAGATAAGCCGACTCCAAGCAAAGGAAACCGAGGTAAGAAAGGTATGAGTTATGATTTTGATCAATGTATTGATATTTCTTTGCTCCCCTATCCCCAGAGATTTTTACAATTACAAGTTGAATTTCACAAGAAAAAAGGTCTTGAAGATCTCAAGACCCTACACTCTAATATTCAGTCTGCAGAGCAGGAAGAAGTGGCATTTACTGGAGGAGATGATAAGGGCAGGCAAGGAAATCTTCCTCAGAAGCTGCAAGACCCCGGGGAATTTGTTGTAGCATGTGAAATAGGGGGTCAATCAGGGAAAACAACTATCTGTGATTCAGGAGCGAGCGTGAATATAATGCCAAGTTCTCTTTACGAGAAACTTGGATTGAGCAGGATAAAGCCCGCAGGACTAAGCTTGCAGATGGCAGATAAATCGGTTAGGACACCACTGGGTATTGTGGAAGATGTTGAACTTAAGATTGATAAAATAAGGCTTCTAGCAGATTTTGTGGTGCTTGACATGGGGAACAGTCAGAATGTTTGTGCTATTTTAGGACGACCATTTTTGGCTACTGCTGGAGCCGTCATTGAATTGAGACAAGGAAAACTGACCATGGAGGTTGATGGTCAAAACGTAGAACTCAAGGCTTCCAAGATATCATACGATCCACCATGAACAGGATTGGTATAGTCGGGCTGATGACGTTAAACCAAGCGCTGCGTGGGAGGCAATCCAAAATTTTTATTTTTTAGCATTCAATTTTTTTATTATTTTATTTATTTTACTCCCTTAGTTATTAATTTTACCCACCACCAGATCTATCACCGCCACAAGCCCATGGACGATGATGCTGAAGATACCGGGAACGATGACTCGAGCCCCGAGTTCTGACACTCGGGAGCGAGGTATGTGTTGTCATGTTCTTTATTTCTATACATTAGGGACAATGCATACTTTACGTTTGGGGGGAGGTAAAATTGCTTGTTAGAATTTTTTTTTCTCTGCATTTTTTTATTGCTCAGTATTTATTTTGATTTTTTTTTTTTGCATGCTAGATTTGTTAGGTAGAGTCATGGATAAGTAAAATGTGTGACCGATGATGAAAACTGAATTGCGATCCTGAAATATATATGTGTTCATGATAACTTAGGAGTCACAATTATTTGCACTGTCGTGTTTGTTGATACTATCGTTGCTTAGAGACAAGTTGCATGCCTGTGATGCTAAATAGATGAGGGAGATCTGATTCTTGGTAATTCTTGCATGACATTGATTGACACTTTTGCAAACATAGAAATGATCTAGGCATATTTTTTCACAATATCTTTAGGCTATATTCTTTGTTGACTGTCAATTGTAGTCCTTTGAGCTTCGAATTAATTGAGATGCTTAAAATTTCTTTTGTACCTACCACGTATATCATTTTTGGTTGAGCAAATGCATGTGATTAGTTTGTATGAGTTGACTAATGGATTGACGGAAATCTAGAACTTGCTTGAACACTTTTCGAGGCGAAATACGGATAATATGTGACATAAGAATGATTTAGGCGATCTTTGGAGCCGTTTTGAGTCTTCGAGCCTACCAAATGAACATGAAATATCCCTAGTGTCCCATTTCTGAGCCTACTAAAAATCAAGTGGTGTGTGTCAATGACATACAATTAGCCCCCACTTGTATTTATTCTATATCCCACAGCAACTATCAAATGAAGCTTATACACTTATTTTCCTACCTGATTTTGAGAGAAATAAATTCATCGGTGTTGTAAGGATTCAAATGCTCCTTTAAAAAAAAATTATATGTGTATAAAGGAGTTGGCAAAGAAAAGAGGAAGAAAAACAATGAAAAGAACGAATCAAAAGTGGTGAAAAAGAAAAAATTGGAAAATGGAAAATATGATTGGGAAGAAAGCAATAAAGTGATGATGAATAAAATGATAGTGAAAATGATGAAGATTTGATTATTTCTCTCATATTTTGATTTCCATACCCTTTATTGTAGCCGTGAGCCGTAGCCTAACGTTACAAGCCTAGAAGACCTATTAACCTTGTCACATTTATCCAATATACTAGTGGAGAAAAGTTGTTCAAGTCAAGCCTATGGATACCTGAAAAACATTGTCAACGAGTATAGACTTTAATCACTTGCATGCAAGCATCTCATTGTGTGATTTCATCTTTGGCATTATCGTGTTGACAATCTTTCGAGCCAAATAATCACCGATAAAGTCCTATGTGATCTGTGAATGTGAATTTATATTTTAATGAAGTGTGAGTTGAACTGAGCTGATGATTTCTCGATTCTGTAAGGCGAATGAGCATTACAACTCTATTTGAGCATTCGATGGGGTAAACAAACATTGACATATCACACACACACGTGACTCTTGGGAAATCGTGAATTACATGAAAGTAGATAAGTCGGAGGTCAAGATCACTTTTCGCATATCCATGACTTTAGTAGTTTGCGTAATTTTTTTTCCTTATTTATTAGCTTTTATTCTATTTTGCTCGGGACTAGCAAAAGTTCAAGTTTGGGGGGTTTGATAAGTGCAAGATTTGCACTTAATTTATATTAAATTCCATTTTGAATTATGCTTGTTTCGAACGGAATTATGCGTTTTTGGCTTGTTTTGATTGTCATTTCAGGAATAAAGAAAAAAAGTATAAACGAAGACAGGTGGACCAAGAAATGCACAGCCACGAGCACACTCTCGGCCAGAAGGGTACGTGCGACCGCGCGAACTTCTCGCGCAGTCGCGCACGCACACATGCAAGAAGATCGACAGAAGCTAGCGCACAACCGCGCCACTTCTCGCGTGACCGCGCGCACAGATATAACATGGAGACCCGAGAGGTGCGCGCGACTGCGCCACTTCTCGCGCAGCAACAACCACACGGCAGAATGGTGCGCGCCACCGCGCGTGCCGTGCGTCCAGATTATTATAAAATGCGCGAGTTAGGTCAGAAACGAGGAGGCAGCCATCATTGGAGAAATACGCAAGAGAACAGCCGCCTAGGGAGAGGAAACGCACAAGCAAAGACGAGACTAAGATTCGGAGCGCGAAGAACAATCACAAATACGAAGAACGACGGATCTGGGGACGGAGACGACACTTCGGATTTGTTATCTTTTCCTTCGCTTCTTTATTTTATAGTGTAGCATTGTCTAGAACTATGAATATGTCTTGTGTTCTCTTGGATTTCGTGATGAACTAAATTTCATTCTAGAGGTTGACGTAACTTTGTCTATACGATGATTTGACGTAGATATTTTTATGATTGAATTCCGTTTTGTTTAATTGTGTTCTCTATTTACTAATTTCACTACAATTTACTGGCCATAAATTGTATGTAGTCTGATTAATTCTACAACTTGGGAGAGGGACTAGGATTATAGATCATTAGAGACACATCGTTGAATGTTTATATCGTTCGGAAAGCGTATAGCTTTAGCGAGGCTTAGGTAAGAACATTGTTTGCCTTTACCAATTAAACGTAGATTTTATTAGGAATAATTGAATCGAAGTTTGATTGGTACAATTTATTCGTCACTTGGGAAATGAGGAATAAAATACGTAAGTGTTCTTGGCCAGTAAATAATAGGAATTCAGGAATTTAAATACAACAATGAAGAATTATTGTAGAAACTTAGTGAAATCATTCCTCTAGATATTTTCTCTCATTGATATTTATCCATTCGGTGATTAGTTTAATTACTTTCTTGCAATCAAGTCATTTACATAAACCAAACATTCTTTCTGAATTTTCTAGATAAAGTCGAGACTATTATAATTACAAGCATTGATATATATTTTATTTACACTCCTCGTGGGATCGACACTTGCACTCAAAAATACATTTTACTATAACTTGACGTCGTGCGCTTGCGAGCAATTAAGAAAACACGCAACAATAAACATATCTTGTGTATTTCTTTGATTAACCGTTGTTTTCAAACAATATGGATCAATTAGAGTATTCGTTAGGTCAATTGTCATCATAACTAAACTGATGAATGCAAAAACTAATCTACCATATTTCAGTTATTCAATTACACATGATACAAAATATATCATGTTTCTTAACGAAGAATTATTTCTAGTGTTTTCCTTTTGGTTTTAACTCCAAACTCGATCTAATTCATCGGTGTATACATTCTTAGAACACGAGCTATTGCAGTTCTTGGAGAATATTTTGTTTGAAGTACCTCAAGGTGCTCTGTAAACGATCCTTCAATGTTTAATAATATAATACATAATTATTAATATATTATACAATATAATATGTAATTATTTAATTTATATATATGTAGTGTGTTTGTAAACGAAAAAAATGTCGGCAAAAGTTGGTATGCAAGATAGGGCCAGCTAGGCGCATGGTCAAATAACATTAATTATGAAGGTAGGTACGCATTAATCGGGTAATCTTTTGCAAGCGGAAAAAGCGAAATTGGTATATCGCATTCAGACGAGAAAAAATCACCTATAAATAGACTGTGTGCCTTCATAATTCAAGTATCCCTTCATCGAGTTTTCTATCATCTTATAACAATTAAGTGTTTAATTCTATATATTTATGATGTGTTTGTTCTCCTATATTAAGAGATTGTGTGTTCTCTTTGGAAACACATAATGTAGAGTTTAGAAATTTGAATGACTGTAACATGTCTGCATGCAAATCTATGGTTTTATTAAAACGCGCGTTTAATTATTTTTAATGCATTAAGTGCATGATTATGGCATGCACAAATTTTGTGACAAATGGATTATGGATTTAGGAGCCGACGTGGCACATGACGCCTCAGAGAGAATGGTTTGATCATTATGAACCAGTCTCAGGTAGGATCTGTATTAATGGGAAATGATCATGTCTTGTAAATCGCTGGGGTCGGTACTATCAAAATAAAAATGTTTGATGGCACCCTTCGCACCATACATGAGATACGACATGTGAAGGGACTGAAGAAAATTCTTTTGTCCTTGGGGCAATTGGATGATATCGGATGTAAAACTCGTATCGAGAAAGAGATCATGAAAATTGTGAAGGGTGCGCTTTTGGTTACAAAGGCAGAAAAAGTTGCTCCAAATCTATATGTATTTTGGGAGAAACAAACAAAGATGCAAAACTAGCTGTTGTATCAATTGGTTCAGGAGAAGAATTAATACCGTTATGGCAGAGAAAACTCGGGCATATGTCAGAACGAGGGTTGAAAATTGTAACGTCCCGAAAATTTGAAGGTTCACATAAACCACATGCATACAAGTTATTAAAATTATTTTATATTTTATTAAATTGTTTTAATGTATTAATTGCATGTTTGTTGCATAAATATGTGTTTTAATTCATGGTTTATTTAAAGTTTCATGCATTAGGATTTTAAGTTACATTTCGCGCTCGAACGAGGAACGGAGGCCGGGGATATTCGGGAAAAATATTTTTATTGAATAATTATTTTTAATTATTAAATATAGGGTGTTTTTAAGTATGATTCTTGAAAATGGGCCTTGGTTGGGTATTTTTATCCGCTGGATTATATTTTTAGCCAGTACGTAAATTTTATCGATTCGAGGGACTTTTTGAGGATTTGGGAAATATTTTCCAAAACGTATCTAAACGAAATATTTTTAGAAAGTGTTATTAGGACTTGACGAGTTTATTTTAGTGCTTAATGGACCCAAAACTCTTTTAACCCTTTAATTTTTAATTAAAGATCTATTAGTGTATTATTTTATAGCTTAAACTTAATTAACAAAACCCTAAACCTATTTTATATTGAGTTGGCAGCCCCCTTCATTTTTCCAGCAGCATTCTCACGTTATTTTCAGCAGCAAGCTTCATCATCCATTGGCCCCTTAGTTTTTCAAGAAAGCTCCTCCCCCGCCTCTCCGTTTCACGTCCCACGCGCGTATCTTCAAGCTTTTGATCATATAAACGCTAAAGCACGCCTTGTATCTCTTTTTCTCATCATTTACACCATTTATATGCTGATGTATATGTAGTCACATGAGAAATTACTTGGTTCTATCATGTAGCATATTTTTTGCAAAGTTTTGACATGAATTATGCAATGTTTCATACATAACACACGTTTTTCTTGGCTTTGATGTAAGGGGCTGCCATGGCTGCATTTTTAAGGGCTGAATATGTTGGAAATCATGATGTCAAGGGGATGGAGTCGGATCAGTGGCTGGTCGGGATGGGGGCCTTGCGGTTTTGTGTTGTGATGGCTAAGGTTTCCTTGGCAAGCCGAGCCTTGTGCGTTCTTGGTGTTGTTGGCGTGGTTGGGATAATCCAGTGAGGGTCGTAAGTGGTCGGTCTTAGTCCTAAGGTGTCGGGTTGAGGGCATGACACGTCGAATTTTAGGCTAGGATTGATAAAATGCGAGTTGGTGCAACTAGAGTTACGACTTGTGTGTGCTGGAAATTTCCAGCAACTTCCAGGCGTGGTTCTTAGGTACTAAGGGGTATAAAATGAGTGGTTTAGGGGATGGTAAAGAAGGTTCAAGTCATGGTTTAATTTGGGAAAGGCTTGGTTGAGTTTCGGGTTGATTCGGGTTAAAACCGGGATCCCAGTCCAAGTTTTAAAACGAATCGTATAAGTTTTGATACGGGCTCGCGTTTATGTCTAAGAAATGATCATAAATATGTTTTAGGATGCTTTAAGGTGTTTGGTAAGTTTCGGGTCAAAATTTTGATGTCTAAGGGTAAAACGGTTATTTTGGGTTCCTAGGGGCAAAATTGTCATTTTGCACCCGAGTCGAGATTTTTGTCCTGGCAGTGCCCTGAGCACAAATTTGTCATGGTTTTAAATGTTTTTGTATCACGAGCATGATTTTTATGAATTATGAAAAAATACGTTGAATGCTTGGTTTTAAGGAAAAATTACGTATATGCATGCTTTTTATAAGTGATGAAAATGATGATGCTTTTGAAGGATGGTAGTAGGTTGTGACTAATGATATATGTATACGATGATGATGAGGCCTAACCACAGTGGATGGGTAATACCGTCGCTGATGTATGACAGCCGCCGGGTACCACGGTTATACGTAGATGGATCCATCAAATAGAGCTGATATGAAATTCACAACTAATGACTGAATTCAATTAAAGTAAATGTATAAGTATATGATGATATGATTAGCTGTTTTGACACGTATGCTTTTATTATATGTTTACGTTTACGCTTTTAAAGATCATGAAATGTATATTGAGTATAATACTTTTTCACTGTTGCATGTTATATATATGTATTTGTTATTAACATTACAGGTGTGTTGAGTCTTTAGGCTCACTAGGTATGAATGATGTAGGTGAGCACATTGATGAGGAGACTGGAGGTGTCAAGGACTGAGTAGGCGGAGTTGGTCGTGCGCACGCGAACCCGGGGATCCTTATATTTTTCCGCAAATATATGATTTAATGGGAAAACGTTTAAGCAACTTTTTTAAATGGTTGATGATGTTATTGTGTTTAGGGTTTTGACAGATTTTAATATGCTTGTTGTTTTATTCTCTAAATGGCAAATGTTTACGTAAGTTGTTCTTTTCATAATTTTAACTGCAGTTATTTTATTCGACAGTGTGATGATTTTATAGAATACATGAATCAAATTTTTTTGGGATTTGTAGGCATGGTTTCAGCCATTGCATTTTTTTTAAAAAAAATATGTTTCAGCAGAATTTTAAAATGAACAGACGTTTCAAAAATTCTCTCAGAATAGAAGCTGCTGTCGGGACTTACAAAAATGTCATTGCCCTTTTGTGAGCATTGTGTTAACAGTAAACAATACAAATTAAAGTTTGGAACTTATAATTCGCAAAGCAAAATCATATTAGAGCTGATTCATTTGGATGTTTTGCAAGCACCGATTGCGTCACTAGGAGGAACGATATACTTTGTCTTGTTCATTGATGATTTCTCTAGGAGATGTTGGGTGTATTCAATCAAGAAGAAATCATATATTTTTCAGATCTTCAAATATTTCAAAGCGTAATTTGAACTTGATTCTGAAAAGAAAATCAAGTGTTTGAGTACTGATAATGGAGGAGAATAGATCAGTGACGAATTTGATGCATATTGTCAACATGAGAGAATCACAAGACAGTTTACGATGGCTTACATACCTAAACAGAATGGAGTAGCGGAGCAAATGAACAGAACCTTGTCGAACAAAACAAGAGCCATATTAAGGAATACAGGTCTATACAAGTCATTTTGGGCAGAAGCAGTCAAAATATTTTGTTATATTATCAACCTGTTCTCCTTCAGTGGCGATTGATCTGAAGACTCCGATGGAGATGTGGACTGGAAGCTAGCTGATTATTCTCATTTGCATACATTTGGAAGTCATGTGTAAGTTCTGTTCAATGAGCAAGAAAGATCGAAGTTGGATTCGAAATCAAGAAAGTGTATCTTCTTTGGTTATGCTGATGTAGTTAAGGGATTTCGCTTGTGGGATCCTACTATCCACAAGCTTGTCATCAGCAGAGATGTTATCTTTGAGGAATATAAATTAAAGGGAGACAAAGGCACACTGAATTCAGAAACTACTATATTTCAGGTGGATAATAAGACAGACAAAAGTCAAATTTCTTGTGAAGTAGTATCAGAGCACGAAGAGCAAAAACATGTTGAGTCTGAGGTTTCCAATATGAGGCAGTCAACTCGAGACAGAATATCATCCTGTTGGCTTTCAGATTATGTCACTTAAAGCAATATTGCATATTGTCTATTATCAGAGAATGGTGAGCCATCGAGTTTCCACGAGGCTACTCAAAGCTCGGATGTGTCTTTTTGGATAATAGCAATGCAAGAAGAGTTGAATGCATTAGACAAAAATAAAATTTGAGATCTTGTTACAATACCACGAGGAAGGAAAGTCATTGGTAACAGGTGAGTCTATAAGATCAAGCGTGATGGAATAATTAAGTAGAGCGGTATCTACTAGATTGATGATAAAATGGCATGCTCAGAAAGAATACATTGACTTCAATGAGATATTTTCTCTCGTGTTTGGCTTAAAACAGTCAGAGTGGTGTTGACATTGTGTGCAATGTTTGATCCTACATCTAGAACAACTAGATATGAAAGCAGCATTTCTTCATGGAGATATTGCAGAAGAAATCTATATGCTCTAACCAGAAGGTTTTGCGAAAAAAGGCAAAGAGAAATTTTTTTGCAGGTTGAATAAATCTTTGTACGGTCTCAAACAAGCGTCGATGTATTGGTACAAGAGATTTGATTCCTATATCATGAGCCTTGTATACAACAGACTGAGTGCAGACCCTTGTACATATTTCAAGAGGTATGGTGATTATTATATCATTTTGCTGTTGTATGTGGATAATATGTTTGTAGAAGGCCCCAACATAGATCGGGTCCCGGGATTGATGGCACAGTTGGCTAGAGAATTTGATATGAAGAACCTGATACTAGCAAACAAGATTCTAGGGATGCAAGTTCATCGAGATAGAAGTAACAGAAATATTTGGCTTTCCCAGAAAAAGTATTTGAAGAAAAGTCTTGCAACGATTCAACATGCAAGATTAAAAGCCAATCTCGACCCATCTTCTATTGATTTCAAGTATCCTCCGAAATGTGTTTTAGCAGTGAAGCAGAGAGGATGGAGATCTCTCGAGTACTATATGCATCAGCATTGAGAAGTTTGATATTCGCCATGATCTGTACAAGATCGGACATTGCACAAGCAGTGAGAACAGTTAGTTGGTATATGGCGAATCCTTGAAGAAAGCATTGGAGCATGGTTAAGAGGATCCTTAGATACATTAAGGGTGCCTCAAATGCTACATTATGTTATAGAAGATCAGCTTTTATACTCAGGGGCTATGTATATTCAGATTATGCAGGTCATCTTGATAAGATAAAATATACTACTGGTTATGTGTTTATGCTTGCAGGGGGAGCAGTATGCTGGGTTTATAAATTACAAACAGTTGTGGCATTATCTACAACGGAGATAGAATACATGATAGCTACTCAAGCTTGCAAGGAGGCAATATGGATTAAAATGTTATTGGAGGAGATGAGGCACAAACAAGAGAAGGTTTCTTTGTTTTCTGACAGTTAGAGTGCCTTGCACATCGCAATGAATCCAGCCTTTAATTCCAGGACGAAACACATTGAGTCCAATTTCACTTTGTACGAAAAGAACTAGAAGAAGGAGGTGTGGATATTCAGAAGATCCATACGAAAGACAAAATAGCTGATGTTCTGACCAAGCCAGTGAACATTGACAAATTTGATTGGTGTAGATCCTCAACTGGTCTAGCAGAAACATAAGCAGTAGGGAATGACAAGATTGAAAAGATGTGTGAAGATGTGTTTGATTCTCAATCAAATCTTCAAGTGGAAGAAATGTCGGCAAATGTTGGTATGCAAGATAGGGCCAGCTAGGCACATGGGGTCAACAAACATTAATTATGAAAGTAGGTACGCATTATCGGGTCATCCTTTGCAAGCGGAAAAGGCGAAATTGGTATCTCGCGTCCAGACGAGAAAAATCACCTATAAATAGATGCGTTCCTTCATAATTCAAGTATCATTTCATCGATTTTTCTCTCATCTTATAGCATTTAAGTGCTTGGTTCTATAATATTTGTGAGGTTTTTGTTATCTTATATTAAGAGAATGTGTGTTCTATTTAGAAACACAGTGAGTGGTTGTACCATAAAATATTATAACGAAATTCTTTTCATCTTACCCGTGATTTTTACCCCTAATAATTTTTTGGGATTTTGTATGTAAATCTAAGTGTCCAGTTTTTGTACTTTATTTTAATATTATTATCTCAAGTTGCCGCACGTGAGACCAACAAAAAATAGAGTATTCAGTAATATTTAGAGAATATGGGTTGGTGAATCTTTTTGAAAATAGATATTACTGATATATATTTTGGAGGAAATAAGATGAAAAATAGAGGATATGAGTTGGAGATGACCTTATTTTACTAGCTTAGAAAGAAAGAGGAGAAAATCACTGAAAACTTACATTACTGAGAGCTCTTTTTTTTTTTTTTTTTACTTGTACCACATGCGTATCGAATATAAATATCATATTTTTTCATATGTTACAGGTTTTCATGTTATCAATCTGTACCATAATAAAATATAGTAACTAATTTCACCAAATTTTTTATTGTTTGAAAACATTCATTAAATACTGACAATATTGAATTTTTTTCCTTTCTATAATATATTTTTCCAATAACTTTCTTAATTTATGTGAAAACATATGAGTAGGTCTCTTGTGAGACGATCTACGAATCTTTATCTGTAAGACGGGTCAATCATATCGATATTCACAATAAAAAGTAATACTCTTAGCATAAAAAGTAATACTTTTTCATGGATGACCCAAATAAGAGATCCGTCTCACAACATACGACCCGTGAGACCGTCTCACACAAGTTTTTGCCAAAACATGTATAAATCTAAATATATGAGATATACGAGGTATATTTATGTTAACTGAATATTAGAAAGATGTGCAAACATCTGTTGGACGATTTAAAAAATTAAATAAGAAATATGTTTTAGAATTTTACTTTTAAGATTATATTTTTAATTATGTGAAAACAAAAAAGTCTATGAATTTGACGAAGAACATAAAATATGTATTTGATTTGTTTAATCTGTTAACGCGTCAAAGTGAGAAGCAGACAAACCCGGATGTTGACTAAATCAGACTCGTTTTACGTGCAATATCACTCTTCATTTAAGAGTCGAATTACATTCTCTTTTCCTATTTTAGTTTTTAATTTATTTGGAAAAAATGTTTTTTTTCATGAAAATATGTTGCCTAGTTTTATACTATATCTTATGATACGACTTTGCTCGCTAAATTCAAAATTATAATTAATAGTAATCGTGTGATTATTTTTTTTTTAAAATTATATAACAAATTAAAGTTCACGTTTCGATCGTTTTCCCGATATTATAATAATTTTGGTATTTGCGATAACGTTTCCAATCAATATTTTTGAACATTTTAGTATACATGTAAATTAATTAGTGAAACATTATTAAACTTTAAACATGTACTTTAAAGAAAATATTTAAAGTGATTCAGACTTTTGATCGAAAGTTCAAAATTATTTCTCTATTTTTCATATTTTTTATTCATTCCTATAGTTATTTTTTCTTTTCTTTTTTTTTTTCCAAAAAAATGAAAGTTGCTTAAGATACAGATTGACGAATTTGTTTAGTTGATAAATGACAACAATGATATTACTCATGAAATCGTTGGATTCAACGGTATGGGTTTTTAGGACTTACGGGCTTTCCATGTGAGTGAATGAAAATTTAGAAAAGTGGGTTTGTTCCCACATTGGAAAAATGAAGTGGTATAGATAAGTTTATATTGTGTTACACTTTATGGAGGTATAACAATGATTGGTCAAGTGACTCTCTCTCGCGTACAATCATGGGCCCGATTTGCAGTGGAATAAAGGCTTGACTTGTGTGCTCGCGTACGAGCGCGACCTGGGTGTGTCGAATGTCGGACCGATCAAGGCAAATATTGCTCAGCTAGTCTATGCCATCTTTTGTTATTTTCATATGCCCTTGAGACCTTTCAGCTACTTGTTCTGCTGCAGTACTTCTGCTTGTTCTGCTGCAGTATTGCTTCATTGATAAAGTTCACGTACTGATTTTGTTCACTATCTTAGTGCTTTGTGTTGTAGCTCTGCTGGTTTGCCCGTTGTATCCTGGGAAACAGACGTCCGCTGAATCCTCGGACCCCACATACCGGAGGGGGCGAATCTGTTTTAAGGAAACTGTACAAGCTACAAGCCTCGGTTTGATTTAATTAAGCATTATAATACTGTTTTCTTCATGATACTGATTTGCTGGTTTTATACATTAGTCATACTGTAAACAAGACGCTTGTTTGGTTTACGGCATATCTTTATGTCCTGTTTTTCCATATATTTTGGACAACATAAATTATATAATTAGGAAATGAATTTGAAATCACGACGAACTACGAAAAAAATCGAGAGTGCCCTAAAGCCTCCAAATCAAGAACGGAAACGGAAGCTAGCGAGTTGGATGATCTGGAATTGGCGTACTCATCCTATTTTAACCATAAATTTAGAACTCTTTTTTCCACCAATTGAAAGCATAGGTTCCATGGATCGAAATGTTCTCTGTATCATTCCAATTTTATCGATGTTTTTGGGACTTTTAAGACAGTGAAGTTGTACGATAAGTGTGAACAACAATTCCGGTTCAATTCAACCGTCAAGACGGATTCAGGAATCCAAGAAAAAATAGCTGTCCAACACAATTTCTACGAATACAAACAATTAATGAAATTGGCCCAGCTTAGCTATGCCCAAAAAAATTGTTTTATTATTTCTAACTTTATTTATTTATTATTATTTTTCGGATTTTACCATGAAAATTTATTCTGTACCCTCAATTACCATAAATATATCGAGTTAGTCTATGCTACATCGAGAGTGTTTCTCCCCCTATCCAATACTATTACATCATACCAGGTGCATCATATTTTATGAAAGTTTTCATTCATATTGATGATCTAATGACTAACATTTGATCACATCATACCGGGTGTATCATAAAATTATCCAAGTATCTCCAACTTCTGATTAAACATTTAGTGTTAATTTATCAAACTCATATTTTGATATACAACATTTTAAATTTTTAAATATTTGTCTTACATTTAGGAGTTAAGAATATATGCTTACAGAAATCAGAGCCGTACCTGTGGTTCACAGGGCCTGATGCAATATATTAAAAAAAATCTTGTTGTGATAAATAATCGTAAAGTTCATTTTGCAAATTAAAAATTACCAAAAAATAGATATAAAGAAAATTTAATTTACGAATAATATATTTATCTCTTTGCGATTTTTTTCTTCGTGCGCCACAACATCAACATAGCTCTAACGTAATGCAGTATCATATGAACAATTATATTGAGAAAAGATTGAAATTGAAAAAAATTGTAAGATATGTTGCCAAAATTGAAATTTATCAATATAAACTATCAAAATAACAAAATGATAAATATAATGAACAAATATTGTAAAAATATATGATTTGTTTTAAATAATAAATATAATATTTTATTCAAGAAAATAGAAAATAAAGATATGTAAAATAGGTAAGTATCATAATTTTTTGTGTTTTATTTTTTGAAATGTGTCCAACTACGTAAATTCAAGAAAAAAGGCTAAATAATCGACAAGTAAAGTATAAAAGTTTAACACATGAGTTGACAAAAGATAAAATAATAAATATATTGGATAAACATTACCATTTTATGCATACAAAATTTTTAAAAATTTAATCAATGAGCCGTGTAGTTTTATTGTTTGGGCTCTACATAATTTGATTAAATCCACAATGAACACAATCATCATATTTAATCATATTTTCAATGGATCAATGTCCATTTTTTTTAAATGTACATTACACATACTATTTAGGTGCATACCTAAATAACATGAGACTTATGTTTTTTTTTTGCCCCTGTGAGGGCCGGGCTCTGAGGCGATGGCCTCTCTCGCCTCACAGGAGATACGGCCATGACAGAAATATCTAGTGTGCAGAATCAGACGTTTGTCATTTTACCAAAAACAATAGGCAGTTGTAATGATATAATTTTAATATTTTTAAATTGTACAACAATGTAAGTGTCACGTGTGGATCGATCTTCCAGTAGTGATCAAGAAGTTAAATCTATCTAGCAATTTGTAAATAGATATATTGAAATACAAATTTTGAGTATCAAATACTAGGCTTCACAAAACCGACACAAGAACCATAAGGTAGAAGAGCGGAATCTTTATATAGTTAATAAATAACAATTGGTCATCGCATAAACAACAGTGGATACCACGCACAGTGCATGTTGTGGTACATTCTAGATATACAGACGACCAATAGTAACCTAAACAAAGTTACAAGCTCTATATAAATATAGAGATGAAAAAAAATGTGATGCGCGAATTATATATTTTTTAAAGGATACGAGGCTTTAAATAATTATTTTAATTTTTCTGTCTGTTTGTGCTAAAATTTAATCTATCTCAATAGATTTTGCTCAAGCCCATAAATTGAGTGCAACAATAAACCTACTAATTATTTGAAAGTTGTTTATTGAAATTTGAATTGGACGTCGTTCAAGGAGCGAGAGAAGTTAGCAACACGTTCTAAAGTAGTGGAGGAATGGGGAGTTGAATAGTTAGAAAGTGAAAATTACATGTACGATATAATAAAAGAAAGCATAAACAGAAAAAAGAACAAAACAAATCACTGAACAATTATCTATAGAAAATCTACAAACTAGTCAATCTAGTTCAAGTAATTTCTCATATTTCAGTCAAGTTTCCAATATTTTCTTATCGACTTTGTTTAGTTTTTATGTTTATTTCGATTCCTCTTGGTTTGGTAAAACATAAATCATGTATATGAATTATTGTTCATCATATTTCACCCTCAATTTCGGCATAATTTTCATTTCAATTCCTTTTTTTTGATGCACATTACCTTAGAAGATTAGAAGCAACATTCAAATTAGGAACTTATTGTGGTTTGATTATTATAAGTCATATTGTTTTAGTTTTTCAAACAAATTAGTGCTTGTAGCACATGGCACTCCCATATTCTATAGACATTGTGCAAACAAAATTGGAACGCATGGCGGGACTGGAAATATGCCACCAGATAAGAGAAAATCCTGAGTAAAAAAGGTGCAAAAGTTCCAACAAACTTGGAAGAAAACATGACTAAAGAAACTGTATAAGTAGTTTATATTCAAAACATAATTGAAAAGATTAAAGGCCAACATAATGGACATGACGCACTCAAGGGAATGCAGAAGCCTCAAATGAGTGCAGGAGAAGGTACTGCAGTTGACGTGAAAGAAGCATCAAAGCTTGTGGTTGATGGTATTCTAGCTTACGAGTAAAAAGAAGTGAAGCAGACAACGATCAAATCTGTGAATGTAAGTTAAAGGAGCAACTATCACAATGGTATTAAAAAAGGACCATAGAGTGGTAAGACAGTTGACACTCATTGCCCAACTTCAACACTCCATGATCACGAGGACATATACACAATACCTCACAGAAGTGAAGATGTTATTGCACAAAGAAATTCATTTATCTAGGGGAAAAAGTGAATGTCAAAGAAGTGAATCATGAGAGTAACCATCCAGAGGAAATGAGAAAAGGTGTAGTGAGTTCTAAGACGTGACATCAATTGTTTAATCTCAATAACCTTTGCTAATGACAAAGAGGTGAATCAAGGGAGTGATCGGTAAGGTCCAAAATTAAGATGACGTAATCCAACTGCATGCAAATCTTGGAGAATATGGAAAATAGCTAACTAATTGATTTAATTGCTAAATTGATTATGTTGACATGTTTATATGATTTTTTAGTAGTTTTCTACTTGAATGCATTAAGATGTAATTTTAAAGGTTAATCGAGTTTCGATCGAGGAACGGAGACCGATGGCTGAAAAGTGAAAAATAATTTTATTAAATAATTATTTTTAATTATTTAAAATAAGATTGATTCTTTATGTTTTTTTTGAAAATAAGGATTTTTGAGGTGATTTTATATGCCGGGATGTAATTTTTATTGGTATTCGATCTTAAATAAAAATACGAACGCTTTGACATCTCGGCTAATAATTGCACAAACTTTCGTAAATGAATAATTTTTAAAGGTACTATTGGGCTTATTGGGCCTAACTAACCTTGTTAATGAGCCTAAGCTATTATCAAGTTTTATTAAGCAAATAAATAAGACTAAAACCCTACCCATCTTTTATAATTCACACGCCCCACACCCTAATATCATTTCACAAGTCTCTTAGCATCCACTACACGGCACACACGATAATTTGAGAGGAGGAAATGTAACGTACCGTACTTTTACTACTTAAAATTTGCGTGAAAAAAATTAAAATTTTTCTTAATTACAATACAAACCTTCAAAATTCGATAAAATAAACTGTACGTCCCAAAAGTTGTTGCAACAAAAGATTTGAAAATAAAGTTTGACAAAAGTATTTGAACATTTTCATAAAAGCTTAAACTTGGGCGGTCCTCGGGTTAAGCCTCCTGCTCAGTCCAAGCCAGCTCCTTGGTCCCCATCCCTAGTCTCCTCGAACTCATCCTCACCTGCATCGATCAAGTCTAGTGAGTCTAAAGACTCAACACGTATAAACTGGAAGTAACGAGTAATACGTAATAAAACCACATGCAACTTTAAAATAGAGCGTACATACATGAATTTAAACTTACGCTTAAACTTGAACTTGCATACATACGTACATAGACGTGCCATAAACATAAAAATTTTCTTAAACATGCTTGCATAATTGTACATACATGAACATACTTAAACATCATCATTTTGCGTAGAGACATGTTTCAAAGCAAGTGACCCATACATAATACGTCTGATCAGACTAAACCACAGTACTGGGCTGACAGGGACGAATCCACTGCCACATACATGAGATCCCCGTTCATGCTTTAACGGATGGATTGGTCCCCGTTCATGATTTAACGCTTTCCAATCCTGATCTAAACTCGTTCATGCTTTAACGGGGTGGGTTGCTCGCCGTTCATGATTTAACGCTTTCCAACCCCATACATACATTGGTCACAAGACATTTAGCATATCTCAAGAACTTAAAAATATTTTCTTGCACGTCAACATACTTACTTGACGTTGAGGAATTCGTTGGATCTCGTTTGAGGGCCACTGCTGCACCTACTAACATGAATTCACATTCTTAATTTGCATATCTTAGACGTAGATATTCGTACTCTACCGAATCAAGTAAATAGCTTAAGACCTTCTAAAATACTCAGGACTTGACCTCATTCAATCGATGTGCTAAACCATGACATGAAACCCCAAAGCAAACAATAACTTTTCCCAAAAACATGAAGTACACGGACCCCGTGCCCAGGTCCGTCTCTTGGTCCGTGTAGGTACTGTACAAGATGTGTGCAGAAAAGGGAAGGCACGGACCCCGTGCCTGGGTCTGTGTAAGGGTCCGTGTAGACTCATTAAAAAGACACTTCGGAAGAAACAGGGGCACGGACCCCGTGCCAGAGTCCGTCGAGGGGTCCGCGTAGACTCGGTAAAAGTAAACCAACGGAAAATCGTGTATTCAAAGCTTATTTCTCCTAACTCTATCATCCCGACCATAAATCGACACCTCGAGACCCGTCCTAGGGTGCTAGAACACTCATTAAAACTCAAACAAATGCTCCAAAACAACGACGTCCAACTTACAACGCAATACAACTCATGAACACGAAATTTGACACCAAAATCAATTCCTACGATTTCTAACTCAACCAAGTGCCTAAAGACACGAAACAACATGCCAACATACATCCCAACATCATTCTAATCGTACCTAGACACAGTAACGATCACCCGTCAATCCCCAACGAAGCCTGCAATAATAAAACTTCAGGAACACATCAATACATAATTTTCTGAAATGCAGTTTGAGCAGTCCCACGAAAAACACTATACCTCACTCAATTTTTATCCAAATAATTCGAATTTACCGTCAAATTGAAGGCATCAAAATGTTATACGTTTTATATGTTGAACGTTTTCTCAAAATCACGACCACAAAATCGCAGTTTTTGAAAAGACAGTAAAAACGTGATTTTTGATCCAAAAATAGTTTCAAAAGTGATCTAAACATAATTGCCCAAACTTCTACACATCACACGTGTATTTTTACGCATAAATACAACGCAACACATACTATGACATGATCGACGCAGGAAGAAAAGAATATACGAGACTTTGATGTGAAAAACTCACGATACGCAGATACCGAAGCGGAGAGGGAGCGAAGGTTGATCCGGGACGAACGTGGCTCTAAAATCCTTGAAGAAAATTCAACGAAAAATGCTGGGAATTGAAGGGAATAGGGGCGGCTACTATGAACTTTAGAACCCTAGGTTTCTCTTTTCTCAAAATAAAACTTGAATAAATTGTGTGTGTGCGCGCTATGTCGTGGGATGTGTGTGTAAAAGTGTGTTTAGTGGTGAAAACGCGTGTGTGTGTTTAATTAGGGGAATAAATTTGATTAACGATAATTAAAAATGTTATTTAAAATTTAATCCCCAAATAAAAATAAAAATACACAATGCTAACTTTAAATGCTTTAAAAAAATTCTAGAGTCACTAAATAAATCGATTAGACTTTAAAATGCTTAAACTTTAATTAAACCTTTTAAAATGCCCCAAACCTAACTTAAAATAAAATACCACGTTTTAAAATTACCAAAAATCGTCCCCAGTATCTTCTCCTCGATCCCGCATCGAATATTCGCCTGAAACGTGAAACTCAAGAAAAAATTTTAACGTGCATCACATAAACATACATAATTTAAAATAATGCAATTTAATAAATCATTCATGGCTAAAATTCATTTTAAATTAAAATAAATGATTCAATCATTTAAATAATTGCATGGGTTTTACGTGTGCTTATTTTGGGCTCTACAGGAAAGCTTCGGCTATTGCTAGGAAATTCACCCAAGGTCTTCTCGTCACCGTTCTTCGATTCGTCAACGAAATTTCGCACGTTAAATATGTAAAGGCACGCCATATTCTTTCTTTTACTCATCATCACACCGTAATATGTATTTAATTATGAATTGCATGAAAAACAAGTTAATCTTCTATTTATTTTCGTTTTTGTGCAAAACATGAATTTTAAAGCATGATTTTTGACCCAAAAACTTGTTGTTTACATACATAAAGGGGCTGTCATGATTAGGAATTGAATTTGGGTTGTTTTTACACGAGTTTAAAGGTCCTAAGTCGCACGAAATTTTCTGCAACGAAATAGAAAAAAGCCGGAACCCATAAGCACGTTTTAGGGCAAACGTGATCGGGTTATGAGTTAAACCATGCATGGCTTGGCTTTGGCTTGACCAAGGCTGGGCTGGACGTGGTTGAGCTAGGGGAGAAATCCTAGCCACGCTAGGACTCAAGTTAGAGGGCTAGGGAAGAGTCCAAGCGCACAAGGACACCTCCCCAAGCCACCCGAGAAAAGCAGCAGCTTGGGAGGGCTTGCGTCTAGGGACAGGGGTCCAGGCTAGGTCGGTTAAGGTCCTGAGAGGGTTCACAAGGGGCTGGTCTAGGTGTTGGCTTGAGGGCGTGGGTTCTGGTTGGGGCGCGGAGAATCTTTGGGTGCTAGGATTCTCGGCCGCATCACTAGGTTAGTGCAGGAAGTTGGGCGTTGGTTAGGGTCGAGTCCTATGGATCCAATAGGGTCCATATGGGGTCTGGACCGAAGATGGCTCATGGTGGTTCGGGCTTGGCTCGGTGAAAAAGTGAGAATATCTCGAGGGCTTGTTGCATGGTTCGAAACTTAGGGTTAGATGGCTAGAGTTTGAAACATGGCTCAACGAGGGTCGAATCGTGGTTCACGAGGGCTAATTAGTTATAAAAAATCTAAGTTTTGAATTTTGGAATTTTATATTAAAGTTTGATTTAATTCGTGATTAAAACGTATTAATAAATTATAATTAAAGAATAAATAAAAAGCCATCGATTTAAGCTAAATAAAAATATGAGAAAATTTATCCAAGCTTAAATAATTATTTGGGATGGTCTAGAGTCAACGAAAATAAGAGAAAGTCAAAATGTGAAATTTTACATCTATGGGTAAAACGGTAAATTTACACCCGAAAAATTAGTAAACGTCATTGTAGTGCTCTGAATGCTGTTTTATATGTTAATATGATTATTTTAAATATTTATGGAATTTTATGATGAAATATTAATGTTAAAATATATGTTGCATGCTTAGTTTAAAAGAAAAATAATATTTATATGCATGGATATTATAAAGTGATGAGAATATGAAATGTTGAAGGATGTGAAGTAATTGTGACTAATACAAATACAATGTTATGTTAATACGTAAGGCCAATGCTCAGTTTACTGGTGAGAGTGTCGCTGATGTCCCCATCGCCCAGACTGTGGTTACATGTAAATGGATCCATCGCCCTCAATACGAATATGAAAGTCACAATTAACGATCTGAATTCAACGAAAGAAAAATGGAATACATATATGAATATGATGAATATGAATATGTTGACGATGATATGAAAATGTTTATGTTTATGTTTACGCATCATTATGAAAACGTTATTTTACGTAAAAGTATTTTCACTGTTCCATGTGTTCTATATACGTATCATTTGTTATCAAGGTTATGATTTGCTGAGTCTTTAGACTCACTAAGTATGATTGATGCAGATGATTATGATAATAATGATAATGGAGATATTGAGGGTTGATCTGACTGGACTGAAGGTGTACATAACCCAAAGACCAGCGCTAATAGTTTTCCGCACTTATGTTTACGATTTATGATAAAAGATTTTTACGACTTTTATTATGCTTTGAGTGGTTTTTGAGAGGGTGATAGATTTAACAATTTTTGCTAAGTTAGGATACACAAACGTTTGACGATTTTATTGTTTAAATTATTTCCTTGGGATTTTTAAACATGGTTGATTGTTTATTTTTAAAATGGTGTAAAAATATTCTATAAATGTATATAAGTATTTCGGCCGATTAGTAGGAGGGAAAAAAATCTCTAGTACTTTTTAAGGAAACGAGTAGTGAACGTTTCATGACCAACCCAAGAATCCATAAACAGGTTCAGGAAGTTCAAAGACAGGTGATATTCATCGCTCTGAAATAATATTCCTCAATTAAGAGAAAGGGTTCACATTACCACAAAGAAAGGATGAGATGTTTGGTGATACAAATCAATCAGCTGTGAAAGGGAACATCAATAAAAACTCAGAGCCCACGATGAATTATGTGCATGTGAGGACTAACCCTCTATACCAACATGAAGAGTTTGAAAATGGGACCATGTGTGGCTTCCTAGGAGTATATACTGTTGTAAATGTTTGAGGGGCACAACCATCCAAAGAGGAGTTGAAAGACAAATATCATTACTTTATGAATTTGAGTTTCACAAATTTATGTTCATTGATAAAGAACAAAGAGGTGAATCAAGGGAGTGAGCAACCAAGGGATCTAGAAATATGTTCAGGGAGTTCAAAGGCATGTGATCTTTCCCGGCCCTGTAATTATACTCCTCGATCAGGAGGAAGGGTTAACACCACGGCAAAAAGGGAAGAAATGCTTGGTGAGACGAATCAATCACATGTGCAAAAGAAAAAAAATTGAAAATACAGATCAATCCCTTAACCATGCGCATGTAGTGAATAATCCTGGATACCAACCCAAAGATTTTGAAATGAGGTTGTGTGTGAATACTAGGGAGTAAATGTCGGTGCAAAAGCTCAAGGTGTACAAGAAACCAATAAGGAGTTGAAATGAATAAACTACTGTAATTACCATTGTTCATTTAACCATACTGCTAAGAATTTTTGGTCTTTCGAGAATATTTTTCAGGGGAAAAAATAAAGAAGTATTGGATCCTGAAATCCAAATATTTAAAGTCACTACGAGAAGATGAAAAAGTGAGATTTGTTCACCATAAGTATTCCAATAATATTGGTGAGTCCGTTGTCTTTGGGCCGGTGAACATATATTTTTCAAGAAGGCCAATTGAGAAAAACAATGATTTCAAGAGAAGTTGTCTCATCAAAGATCCAGGAAATACCTGGAAAGTAAGAATTCATTTTATTTCAAATCAAGAATAGCAAAACTTGGGAGAAAATTTGGTGAACATGGTAGACATGAATGCATGAGAAAATTTCAGTCCAAGAAGGCTGATAAAAAAGGTAACGAGAATTCGATTTGTGTTTCCTGCTAGGAGGGAGTTTGGGTAAGCTTGGAGAGTGGCCAAACAAAAAAAGTTTCCTAGGCCACTCACTAGGACACAAAAAAGAAGGATATTAAGGGAACAAGCCGCTTCTAGGAGGGAGGAGGGAGGAGCTTGGAAAGATGAAAAATCAAGTTTAAATTTGGTAGATCAGCTACTGAGGATGAAGCTAGCGATGAAGATAATGAATCAAATTAACAAAAAAGATGTGCAAGAACGCAAAACACTTGACTTTTGTGTGAGAAAGTTTTATATCTTAGTGGATTGTGATACATGCATAGTGATATTGGCAGAAAAGTTCAAACTGATGAAAGAAGAGCCTGAGGAGTCAGTTCATCAAAATTAGTGTAAGAAGATATAAATAAGAGTAACTCCTAGAAGAAGGCTCGAGAGTGATCATCAAATAGAATTGGGAGCAGGTAATTGCAAGGATGGAAATAAAGAAATGTTGGGATCCTAAAAAAATATTTTTGAAACGAAAGGAAGATGCAATCATATTGACGGTAAGAAGAAAAGAAGTACGAATCATAACATAATGATTCAAGGAGTCAGTTCAGAGATATGGGAGGCCTTTGGGCCGACGAATTGACACATCTCAAAGAAGATGATGGATTTCAAGCTAAAGTGAAAATATTACGGCAAAAACTATTGCCCGACCAAGAGGAATGGATACTCCCCCCGATAGTTAAATCACCTTTACCAAAGGCATGCTGGGTCATTTTCTAGCGTTCTCAAGACACCGATCATCGTACCTCAAAGAATAGCAATCAAGATCGGTGATGACTAAAAATATTTTCAGGAAATTGGTTGTAGCTGGAATAATCATGTAAAGAACGTATTTGCAATAATTATTTCCCAATTAAGAATTTCAAGAAATTCAGGATAAGAAAATGACAAATAACGAAGTATAGGTTGGGCCTACATGCTATCAAAGAAGCTGACATGTACGTGATCTTATGGATTGGGGAGTTGAATTATAGTGAGTTGAAGAAATGAATAACAAAAAGGAGTTATACTTAGTTTTATTGATTTATCAGACGAAGGAAGAGTTTAGAATGTATATGACTGTTAGGATCGGGAAAGTGTTTAGAAAGGGGTGAATGAACTCTTTGAAAATATTTGCTTTTAAAATGTGTTTTCAACAGTTTTTAGGTAGTTGAAAGTTTTTCTCAAATAGTTAGAAATATGAACAACTTGAAAAGTGCAGAAAACAGTTCAATATTTCTAATGATAGTTTCAATCGGTTGGAAGTTTAATCAACAAGATATGGTTTGAAATGTAAAAAACTTGCGAAAAGTAAAGACACGAGATTTTTATGGATGTTCGGAGATAAGACTCCTACGTCACCCCTTCTTCCTCTGTAGGAAGGATTCCACTAAAAGACTTTGGCTTTACAAAACTCTTTGCAATAGTCCACTCCAATAAGGACTTATCACAGTGCCTGTTTTGGAGCTCTTATTGATCACTTTACACTTTTGGATTTTAAAACCCATTGGTTCAACAGACACCACTATTAATCAAATAACCAACGGTTACCGATGTAAGTAAAACAATATGTTTTACTAGCATGAATATGATCTTTGAATTATCAGATATCTTTCTGTTGAGTGCGTGCTTGATGAGCGATGATGTATATGATATTTGATTGCGCTCAGATTCTTTAAGTATGTAGGCTTGTAGTAATCGCAATGTTGAAAGTTTGACAATTGTGTATTTCTTGCATACTTCCAGCTCTTCTTATATAAGTTATCATTCCAACGGTCAGAAATAGATGAGTAACGTTAACCTGTAAGCTTGGAATGATGTGTAACTATCAGCTGCAAATGCATTAAATGTTCTTCAGAAGCATTTAATGTTCTCTTTGCTAGCATAGCTTTGAATCTCGTTCCTTGAAGAGTTGCTGTTGAGTATTCTTTTATGGCAACTGTTTTTACCATCAGAACTTGTAGGATATAAGCAATCTTTCTTTTCTGGGATAGTGACATAAATGCAGATCAATATCGGGACTGTTGTAGGACATGGTTGACTTGTAGTGGTGTAAAACCCTTGAATGTCCTGAATCGATCAGAGAATGTCTTTCATTAACTGAGCAATAAATAGCTCTTTAATGGCTCGATTTAAAGTCTTCGAACAACCGATTGAGAAGTTTTTTAATAAGTTTGAACTTCTTCTGCTTCAAACGGTTGAATGGTAGGCGGTCTGAAATTCAAGCGGTTGAAGACTAGGCGGTTGAAAGATTAGACGGTTAAAATGGTTCCTCTTATACAAAGAATATTGCAGCTGTTTCCAAAAACAGTTAAGTGGTGTTTTGATTTCGTTGATCACCAAAACTCTTAGGTAATAGTAATTCCTTAACAATGACTTTTATTTCAACATCACTGAATCACCTCTTCATCATCAAATCTCAATTTAACAACACTTCACAATAATTCAATGGAAAAATAAATAAAACAATAATGCAAATGTATGTGGGAAAGTGGATCAATTGAAGTGTAGTTCATGCAAATGGCTGTTACGGTTGGGAGAGCATGACCCAAGAGAAATATAAAACACAAAGAAGAGATTATTTTTTGGTTGCATTTGTTGTCATATAATGGATTCATCTTTAAAGTTACCAA
This sequence comes from Primulina tabacum, assembly GCF_025594145.1. Classification (NCBI taxonomy): domain Eukaryota; kingdom Viridiplantae; phylum Streptophyta; class Magnoliopsida; order Lamiales; family Gesneriaceae; genus Primulina; species Primulina tabacum. The sequence goes on along the minus strand of NC_134560.1, from coordinate 33,214,469 downwards.
TTTTTTCCAATCACCGTTGGGGAGTACGACCAACATATAGCCTACAATTGTAATGGAAAAAACCAACAAGCGTAATATATAAAGAAAGATGCATGCACATTAACAGCTGCTTGGGACGATGATGTGACCCAAGTGAAATGAGATACACATGTTTAAATATAAAGATGAAATAACTTGTCTTAAAGATGCATTGGCTCATGACGTAGCTGTTATTGGGAGTTTGGTCAAATTATGGCCTGTCAAAAATTGCTTCAGTAATAGCTGTTACCGACGAAAAAGGTTTTGGTCATGGGCATACAATTCTTGTTGATGTTCTTAATGAATCCATATTCTTAAGGAAGAGTTTAACGTATGATGGAAGAGTTTTTGGAGTTGTGGACTGATTCATAGCTCGAAATATTTACAACAAATGTCATAATGCATCAAATCTCCCATTAGGAAAATGGTAAGTGCACACGTAAGAAGGCCAACTAATGCCTTATAACACTCATTTACATTACTTGCACAAAGTAAAAGAGCCAAAAGAGCCAAAAGAGCCAAGGACATACCTCTTTCAGTAGGCACGAGAAACTGGAAAAAGGGGGTGGCCAAAGCAGAGGCAATCACATACTCCATAACACTAGAAGAACTAGTATGGATAGTAGTGGACACATATGTTGTAGCAACGAACAATGAAGGGTTGGTACTTGGTAAATTCGACGTGATGTCTCTCTAGCCACAAAATTATAAACCAACAAAAAGAGATGAGGCACTGCTAGTAAAGAAATTCTTTGCAAAAGGGCATAGAAGCAGCAAAGTCATACATGTTCTCAGAGCCAACAGGTTGATTGGAACCGAAAAATACTGCCAAGAGAGATAAATAACACAAAGAAGGAAGAGAATAATAGAGATCCTCTAACACATACAACAAGGCCAACCAAGGGTCATCTTGACACAACCACGATGCTAAGTGTTGGTACATTTCATGTTCATAATCTTGATTTTGATGTTAAAAAAACTTCTTGTTGTGTTTCTAACATATTTAATCAAGTGTGAAGTTATTAAAACAAGAAGCCAACTGAAACTGAATTCTGCACAAATCGAATTTCTGGCAAGCTTTGGTATTTTGATGATATCTATCAATTGGATGATCTAAATGACAATCAGCCAACTTTATTGATCAAAAAACTCAATTTCAAACAAGTCGTATATCACGTCAGTTGGGAAAATTCGGATGTTATCAAGGTCTAACAAATTGCTGAATTACCAAACTGATTGCACAAAAACAGTAATCAGTTGGGTATGAGAAATTGCGGTATTTTGGTCATATCTATCAGCTCGATTATTGAAATGAAGCAATTCAGTATGGATTGGAAAGATAAGATGAAGATCTACAAATCATCTTCAGAATTCAAAGTCTGAATCGAAGTTTAAGATGCTGATAAATGACGATGAAGCTACTGATTTTGTACTAGCAGCTAACCAACTGAACTGAACCAGCAGCTGACAAACTAAACTGAACCTGCAACTGACCAACTAAACTGAACTAGCTGCTGACCAACTGAAACTGAATTAGACCAACTGAACCAGCTGAACTGAATCGAACCGAACCAGCAGCTGACCAACTGAAATGAATTGAACCAGCTGCTGACCAGTTGAACTGAACGACCAGTTGAATTGAACAGAGTTGACCAGTCGGGAAAATGTCCAGCAAGACGAATTTGACCGTTGAAATTTCAGAAACAGTACATAAACTTTACAAACGATCATATTCTTGTGTCTAACGTATATATCATTGTTTTAGCCTATAAATACAACATCTAGAAGATCAAACAAGAGTTTTTGAAGAGGATTCAAAGCATAAGAAGGTAGCATGAAAAAAATCAGCTAGTTGAGAGCACAAGCCCTTATGTGAGAATACATTTGAGATGCACATAGTAAAGGACAAATTTCTCACACACAATCACGCACACATATACAAGAGAGTTGAACTTCAATATTAGTTGAGTGAGTCTTTACACAAAGACGTAAAACATTGTGTTTGTAGTCTTTGCATATGAGACATTAAACAATATGTTGATTGTGAGGTGTTGCCTACAATCTTGAGTGCTAGGAGCTCTTGTTGGGTGCTGCCCTTCTGGAGTGGGTTTGTACAAAAAGTTGTATAAATCAAAGTCTTCTAGTGAATCCTTCCCAAGGGGAAGAAGGGGTGACGTATGAGCATTTTATGTTTCCGAACATCCATAAATAAATTCGTGTTGGAATGAAGTGATTCAGTATGCGTTGGAAAGATAAAACGATGATCTACAAATCATCTTCAGAAGTCGAAGTCTGAATCAACCCGATTGTTATACTATTCTTTCAACTGAGCTATTACTCTGCTGAAATCTTTGTTCACGCTTATTGTATACATTCATAGCATTAAAGGCTATACTTCAAGCTCACAACCACAAACTGTTATTGTTATAATACTTGATCTTGAAGAGATCAGTTGTGCTATATTTTTTCAGTCCAATTGAGTACTGTAAATTATTTTGTAACTAAGAGTTCCAGTTTGGCATTGTTAAGTCCAAAACTGAAGTGAGTCTATACAACTCTTTGTATCGATCAAAGTCTTTCAGTGAATATCATATCTTTGTGATAGAAAGAGTAACGTAGGAGTGTTTGAAATCTCCGAACATCCATAAAATCTTGTGTCTTCTTATTTCAGTTTTATTCTATCTATCATTTAGTTTATTTCCGTTTTTTTATTGTTAACTTATTGATATCGACTTATAAGATTCTCGAGTATCAGTTTATCACTAAACTGACTCATCAAAAGAGCAAAGGTTGTGACAATTGTTAGTGTTTATTCAACCTCCCTTCTAAACATTCTTTCACCTTTATCCGATCCTATGAAGTGGTATAAGAGCGGGTTGTTCTTGAAAGAACATTGAAATTGATTTTTATGTTTAAAATTCGAAAATTTCAGATTTTTTAAACATATATATGCAAAAATGAATTTTCGTGCAGCTTGCAGCGACTGTGGGAAAAATGACATATCTCTGCTCGAGTGTCCAAACGACAAACCGCTTTTTGTGTTGCAAACTAGAGTTGTAGAGGATTATAGAAGTATAAAATTTGCATCCTAATTATGCTCGAGAAAAATAGTTTATTCTTTGAATGCAGAGCATATGTGCTGTGGCAGAAAATGAGCAATGAGAAAACTGGTTATTTATCTATCTTCTTTTATAATTTTCAAAATTTCAAAAATATAGGGAGAAAACTCATTATAATTTCAATGGAGAGATCATTTTTAAATATTGAGGGGGAGAAAATTTTGTGCTTAAAATTTTTTAAAAATATTATTTTTTGATTCACACAAAAGGGGGAGAAATATGTTAGTTGAATCGATTGTTTATCCAAGTTTCGTGATCATAAAAAATAGGGAGATTGTTGGAACATTTCATGTTCGCAATCTTGATTTTGATGTTAACCAAAATTGTTGATGTGTTACAACATATTTAATCAAGTGTGAAGTTATTAAAACAAGAAGCAAACTGAAACTGAATTCTGCACAAACTGAATTTCTGGCAAGCTTCGGTATTTTGATGATATCTCTCAACTGGATGATCCAAATGAAAACCCGCCAACTGTGCTATTAATAAAACTCAATTCTCGAACAAGTCGTACTTCACGTCAGTTGGACAAAGCCGGATGTTATCAAGGCCTAACTAATCGTTGAATTACCGAACTGATTGTACGAAAACAACAATTAGTTGGGTATGAGCAGTTGCGATATTTTGATCATATCTCTCAGCTTCGTTATTGCAATGAAGCGATTTCATATGCGTTGGAAAGATAAAATGATTATATACAAATCTTTTTCAGAATTCGAAGTATGAATCAACACGATTGTTACACTATTCTTTCAACTGAGCTATTACTTGTTGGGATCTCGGTTTTCTCGTGCACAAACGCAGAAGAAGTTTTAAAATTTTTATTTTATTTTGACAATCAAAATATTTGGACACTCGTATGGTTTGATTTTAATAAACATTCATAGGGTGTTAAAGATTTATACCTTTAGTGAATTAATTCACTTGACTCCAACTACTCTGGTATTAGCGGACGTAGCTCTGTTTGTAAATCCCTACGAACGTTCTTCGATAGTCCACGACTGGAATATTTATCTCTTCTAAATTGCTCTAGAACAATAGAAGATTTTTTGCGTAGAGATAGAATACTAAAAACCGGCACAACTCTCAAATTTGGAGTGACCAAGTTTTTCTTGTTTTTGAGAAGGGATTTTCGGGAGCTTTTGGAATTGCCGAAATTTTTCTTTCAAATCTTGGGAGTGAAAAAAAATTTGCAATTCTCGAATGAATGCCATTTTAATTAGAAAAAAATATTCTAATTATTTCTTTAATCCATCATTTACTTAATTTATCTATTTAATTAATTAAACTATAGATTCTAAAATCCATGTCCTTTTTGCATGCATGCGTGTAATAATAAAATCTTATTTTAATACTAATCTTCTTTTTACTTAATTAATCTAATTAATTAAGTTAATGAAAGATTTTTATTGCATTCCATTCATGGTCAATCTCGAATCAAAACATAATTTTTTAGAATATTATGCATCAATATTATTTTGTTTGTGTGCAAGGTTTTAAATTATGGTATCATGAATATCTCCATATTATATAAATCAATTCCAAATTTAATAAAAACTTAATGAGCTATATTTTAACTCAATTAAAATATAATTAATTATTGAAGTCCATTTGAACTTTAATAAATTTGTATGATGGGCTTATACTCTTACAAGACCATGATCCATGCTCCCATTACATTAATCTCATCATAATCCCGATCGATGATCCAATATCATCGATGTGACATTTTCAACTTGTTTGTTATTATGATGCACACTTTAATTTCGAGATCACCAATGTCCAAATAAGGCAGACGTACTCCTTTTGACTGTTTTAGCAGTCATGATCTCAAAAATTTCTATAAGCTTTTTTATTTATAAGCTTATCGATTGATCATATCAAAATTATTTATTATAAATTCAACTCGTAGAATTTATTATCTCAACGAAAACATGTAAACCAGTGCTTGTGTGATCCTCAATGGTTCAGGGATACAGCTAGCCGTAGGTTCACAAATCTTTGTGATTCAGGATATAATCCTTTATTCGGGCTTACCCTAATTTTTCCCATTCCATGCACCAACATTTGATCATGAGAATGTCAGAAACTATTTTCTTATTAAACCCATCGAATCATGGTAAGAGCGTCTAGTAGTATCGTCCCATGACTCCCTAGGTATCACTGATAGTGCCGGCAAGAACCAATTGATTATGATTAACGTACAATAAGGTCCCTTCATCTCATATATCCCGATCGAATCTACAACCATTGGTTCATCGAGGGTTGCATAATAATTCCATAACCATGTGACACATCTTTGAGAATAAATAGTGGCATCACATGTACAATTGGATAACTCCTTCTCTAACGTACATATCATACTCTGGCCAGAGATTCCATGAACTATTATTTCATCATATCACATAGGATATCCACACCCATAGGTGAGCGGTGAATTCCCGACGACAATGCACTGGCTCCAACATGTGTCGCAATTGTACTCAATCTCGCCACTTGATGACTCTCCTGGAGTAGGTAAACGAGTCAAAGCTCAGTCCTATCATATAGAGCCTCAGTGTTGTCACGGGTTGTAAGGACTAATGGTGTACTATCATAACCACGAACTTATCCTCTCGATGAATGATAACCACTTGGAAGTCTAAGGGATGGTAGTTTAGTATAATCATCATAGGACTACCCATCTGCATGTTTGGACATCTCTATGCCCTTACCAATAAACGCGGTACACAACATCACAGATGCTAGTCTCGAGCTTAATCGACCTTTATCCATGTTTTAGGCGGCTGAATCGACTAGGAACGAATTTAGATTATACAGTGTTTACAAATGAGTTTCAACATCGAATTACGATTCATTTGTATTAAAATATAATCAAGGAACTTTATATATGCTGATTGCATGGGTATACAGATAAAGTAAAACAAGACCATAAAAAGTTAAATTATATTAAAATAAATATTGTTTATTACACTTGAGTTAATAAATTCTGTAGTCAACTGTTGGCTTGCAGGGCATATACTCTAACAATCTCCCACTTGTCCTAGAGCCAACTACCCATAAATTTAATCACATTGCTTCACGATGCTTCTCAAACAATGGTCCTGGCAAGGGATTTGTAAGTGGATCAGCAACATTATCTGTAGAGGAGACTCTTTCGACTGATATATCTCCTCTTTCAACAATCTCCCGAATGATGTGGAACATCCTCAGTACATGTTTGAATCGCTGATGAGACCTTGGTTCCTTTGCTTTTGCAACGGCACCAGTGTTGTCGCAGTACACCGGGATTGGAACAACTTCATTAGGAATAACGTCCAACTCTTGGACAAAATTTCTCATCCAAACTGCCTCTTTGGCTGCAGCAGATGCAGCAATGTAGTCAACTTCAGTGGTGGAATCCGCAACGGTGTCTTGCTTGGAACTTTTCCAAGAGACAGCCGCACCATTTAGCATGGATACAAAACCAGAGGTCAATTTCGAATCATCTATGTCACATTGGAAGCTAGAATTAGTGTAGCCTTCCAATTTCAATTCTCCATTTCCATAGACCATGAACAAGTTCTTAGTCCTTCTTAAGTACTTAAGAATATCTTTCACGGCCTTCCAATGCATTGGACAAGGGTTCACCTGATATCTGCTTGTAACACTCAGAGCGTAAGCAACATTAGGGCGCGTTGATATCATACCATACATCATACTACCAATGGCTGACGCATATGGAATACGTGTCATCATCTCTATCTCTTCATCAGTCTTGGGGTACATTGCCTAAGATAGAGTAACACTGATGCGATCATGGTAGCCGTTAATGGGTTTATGAGCAGGCGAGGAGGGCTTACATGCAAGGAGCAAAGTGCCGAAGGGGTCGTGATGCATGGGAGTACGTCGGGAGGCCAAAGGAATATCATTCAAGCATTGTTGGAGACGGCCGAGACTACACGGACGTGTACACGGACCTGCACACGGGGTCCGTGTCCTTTACAGCCGAGGATGAAGAATTCCAGAGTCTACACGGACCCGAGCACGGACCAGCACACGAGGTCCGTGTCCTATGACATTTGCGAAGACCGAGTGTACACGGACCCTTACACGGAGGTGGACACGGGGTCCGTGCCCCTTGTTTCCAGCTGAAGGTGATTTCCCGTGAGTACACGGACCCGTACACGGATGTATACACGGGGTCCGTGTCTGAGACGGCTGCGCGAGAATATTTTCCTTTCTAGAGTTTTAATTATTTTGGAGACTAGATTTTTGATATCTTTTTGACATATAAATATGTTTTGGACGAAATTTTACACACAATTCAGATTATCATTGATATTTTTATCAAAGTTTAAAGTTTTTCTCTCAAGCTTTTTCAAAGCCTTTGCTTTGAGTTCATTCAAAAATCAAACTTATCAAGATTCGTTCTTGTTGCGTTTGTCGATTGATATCATACGGATTGTCAGGGACAAGTTCCTTGAAGGTTCGTCTGTTTCTCAATTGTTTAAATCGTGAATATTTATTGCTAAGTTTTTAAAATTTAGAGGTGAATATCACACATTCAAACTTGATTCAAAAGATCGGGACAACAACGATTCTTTGTTCGACATTAAATTGAGGGCGCGATTCGATTTTAATCGTGTTTGCTTTTATTCGTACAAAGATTCACATCATTTGGTATCAGAGCTTAGGTTCATTGAATTCAAGTAAGTTTATCTTGTTCTTAAATCTTCAGATCTGTGTTAAGTTTTCGTCCTTTTTCGGATCTGTTTTTGTTCTACCATTCTTCATCAGTTTCTGAAATTTTGGTGATATTTTTGTTGGGATTTTCGAGTTTTTACTCGGCCTGAGTAAAAAAAAAAAATACCAAAAATCCGAAAATTCACCATTATTTCTTTTTGACATTTTGTTCTTTTCCTTCTTGTGGGTCATATACAAGTGTCTCACACAGTCAAAAAAAAAATATTTATCTTCAAATTTCTTGTCTACGCAGTCCAAGTGAGTCGATCACGTTTGTTCACAAGTTGAACTTGATTGTTTGATATACAAATACAAAGCTTGAGCACACTTTCGAGAGAAACATCAAATTCGAGTGGAAACATTTGAGTGTGAGTGTAATTTTTTTTGAGTGACTAGTGAGTATTTGTTGTGAGCAAACAAAATAAGAGGGAAAAGACGAGTGAATTTCTTTGGAGTGACCGTGAGCTTTTGGGTGAGGAATATATCTTGTTTTCTACTAACGTTTTCTTGCAGGTACTAAACTGAAATTTAAATGGAGAGGGAGATAGGAGATAGTTCAAACCCGGGGTTGTCCAAGGTCCAAATGGATGCGTTGTTTGGGCATTTTAGTAGGATGATGACGATCCAAATGGAGTCGTTACATGAAAGGTTGGATAAGCTTGAGGTTGGTGTTAGTGTGAGTAAATCTAAACCTAAGGATTTGGGTAGAGATGATGAGGAATGTGATTTGGGGGGAGACGAGGAGAGTCAAAATGAGAATTGGGGTAGGATTGGAAGAGGTAGAGGATTTGGTAGAGGAAGAAGAGAAGCCTTACGGGGTAGATATGATGGGAATAGGGAAGATGGTAATATGGGTAGTATTAAGATGAAAATTCCTTCGTTCCATGGGAAATCTGATCCGGAGGCATATTTAGAGTGGGAAAATATGGTAGAGTTTGTGTTCGAATGTCACCACTACTCCGAACAAAAGAAGGTTAGGTTGGCGGTGGTTGAATTTCTAGACTACGCTCTCATTTGGTGGGATCAATTAGTGACCACTAGAAGGAGGTATAATGAGGGACCCATTGAGTCTTGGGATGAGATGAAGAGAGTGATGAGAAAAAGGTTTGTGCCCAATCACTATTATAGGTAGATGTTCAAGAGGTTACAAACTTTGAGGTAAGGGTTGAAGAGTGTTGAGGACTACTATAAGGAGATGGAAGTAGTCATGATTAGGGCCAATGTTGAGGAAGATAGTGAGGCGACCATGGCTCGTTTTCTTTGTGGTTTGATGATAAGATGCACTTATATTATTCTTATACTTCATATAGATTGTTAGTCTTTTGGGCGGAATTACGGGCTTTTTGTTGTTTTTGGTGTGATTGCAGGTAGCTAGGTGCGGTCACGACATGGGCGTGAAAAATGAACCAAAATGGCGCTTAGTAGAAGAGATGTGAGCCAAGCATGCGCAACTAGGACAGAAAGATTGGCGCATATGCGCCCTCAAAGCCGCGCACATGCGCGGCCCATACAGTGAGACTCGCGCATATGCGCGAGTAAGATCGCGCATATGCGCGAGCAATGCCCCAAGAAGTGAAATACCGAGAGCAGCGCGCATATGCGCCGCTCATGGCGCGCATATGCGCACGGCGCGTACATTCAGAAATAAATAGGCTTCGGCGTGTTCTTTTTAGGGGTTCCGAAATATTTTTAGCACAGCCGTCACACCACTCGAGAGAAAGGAGAAAAAGTGAGAGCGCACGGATCACGGGACGCGAGGAACGGAGATAGAAGACGGTGAATCCGGACACGGAGAAGCACTTTCATCTCTCGCCAACACGTTCTTAATTTGGTTTCTTACTTTTACGTTTTTAATGATTACAAACAGGTTTTGTGGTGATTTAAATTCGAGCATGAACTAATTTTATTTTCTAGAGATTGATGTAGTCGTGGTTGAACCTATGTGAACGACGATTTGAATTTTCATTGAATTATTTCATCGTGTTTATTTGTGATTTCTTGTTTTTAATGCTTTTGAATTACTGGCCATAATTCGATTGATTACATAATTGAACTCTAACACTCGGCAGAGGGGATTGAAATTAGGACAGAAGAAATCACATCGTTAGATATTTATAACGTGCAAAAGACGAATAACTCTGACGAATCCATAAAAGAACCTTGTTTACTTTTATTACGTGTTACGTGATTTTGAATAGACATATTAAAATCAGTAATAGGTAGTACATTTCTATTTAACACTCGACAGAGGGAATAGAAAATATTGTGAGTTCTTGGTTAATAAACATGGTGCAATTTAATTAAATGTTAGTCAATGTTAATTTAGCATAGGGGAGACTCGACGAAATCATATCTCTAGATTTATTTCCTCAGTGAGTTTTCTGCTGCGTGCTAGAATTACAGGAATTGTTATTTTATTTGAATTGATTTTAAACCAACTATTTGATTCGTTTAAATAAAGTTGAGCTATGTCAATGGTGGTAATTAATATACAGTTTTAAATACTTACTCTTCGTGGGATCGATATCTGTACTCTAACCAGTACTAAAACTTGATACCGTATACTTGCGGTAGTGAAAATACTCAACAAGTTTTTGGCGCCGTTGCCGGGGAGTAAAATATTTAATTGCATATTGATATCACTACTAATTAGTCTTTACTTTAATTTAGACTTTATTTTATTTTATTTTAGTTACTTTGTTAATCTATAATATTTTTGTTTTGCAGTGCATGCGAAGATTTCAAAATCCCGACTTGCTAATTTTTGATCCGGAAATCGAAAGAACTGCCAGGAGATTAAGGAAAGCAAGGAGAGACGAAATTAAAGCGATGGCTGAAAACAGAGATAATCAGAATGAGCTCCCAAGAGAGGTGCCAATCCGGGAACATTTCCGCCCAGTCATAAACGCTCACTACTATGGAATAGCTCGTGGAACTATTGCTGCTAATAATTTTGAGCTAAAACCCGCACTCATCAACATGGTTCAACAGAACCAATTTGGAGGAGCAGCCACCGCAGATCCCCATCTTCACCTCAGAACTTTTCTGGAGATCATGGATACGGTAAAAATTAACGGTGTTTCTGACGAAATTATTCGATTGCGCCTGTTTCCGTTTTCTCTCAGGGATCATGCTAGGAGATGGCTCCAATCTCTACCGCTGGGAAGTGTTACTACTTGGGCAGATTTGGTTACGAAGTTCTTGTCAAAATACTTCCCTCCTGCTAAATCTGCTCAGCTGAAAATAGATATCACCAACTTCAGGCAGAGAGAATTTGAAGTATTGTATGAGGCATGGGAGCGATACAAAGAATTACTCAGGAAGTGCCCGAATCATGGCTATGCAGATTGGGTGCAAATTGAGTTATTTTACAATGGTTTAGATGGGCCAACCAGAGGGAATGTGGATGCAGCCGCCGGAGGTACTATTTTTTCTAAAACACCTGATGAGGCCTATGATTTGCTTGAACAGATGACCATCAACAGTTATCAGTGGCCGAGTGAAAGATCTGGATCAAGGAAACCTGCTGGAGTGTATGCTGTAGACCCAATCACATCACTTACTGCACAGGTTTCGGCATTGACCGCACAGATTGCAGCGATGAACAAGCCAGGCCAATCTACGTCTGATGTAGCATTGGTGACTGCTGAGGAAGAGCCAGTTGTGGAGGAAGCTCAGTACATCAACAATCATGGCTTTGGAGGTTATCGAGGTAATCCTCCCCCTAATACTTATCATCCAGGTTTGAGGAATCACGAGAATTTCTCCTATGCAAACAACAAGAACGTGTTGAATCCCCCACCGGGGTTCAATACACAAAAAGGGGAAGGAAAGCCATCTTTTGAAGATCTAGTTGGCACATTTGTGACTGAGTCTGGGAAGAGAATGGCGAGAACTGAGTCTCGTCTTGATAACATGGAGACACACATGGGCAATATGGGTGCCACGATGAAGTCCTTGGAAACACAGATTGGGCAACTAGCCAATGCTTTAAAAGATCAGAATCGAGGACAGTTTCCCAGCAATACCGAGGTGAATCCTAGGGAACAGTGCAAAGCTGTCACACTGAGGAGTGGCAAGGAAATTGGGATCCCAGAGCCTACTGAAGAAAGTGAAGAGATTACAGTTGAGGAAGATGAGGAAAAGAGTGCAAGTGTTGGGGAACAGAAAGTGGAGGAACCTAAGAAAGTGATTGAGCAGCGACCCTTACCAAAGGTGAATCTTCCATACCCACAGAGGTTCAAGAAGAAAGGACTAGATGATCAGTTTGCGAAGTTCCTGGAAATTTTCAAGAAAATACACATCAACATCCCATTTGCCGATGCATTGGAGCAAATGCCCAATTATGCTAAGTTCATCAAGGATGTGATGTCCAAAAAGAGGAAACTTCAAGAGTTTGAGACCGTAAAGCTGACCGAAGAGTGCAGTGCAATACTTCAAAGGAAATTACCACAGAAACTCAAAGATCCAGGGAGTTTTACTATTCCTTGTGTTATTGGTAGTTCTAGAGTAAATAGAGCTTTATGTGATTTGGGTGCTAGTATAAATTTAATGCCTTTTCTATTTACATGACATTGGAACTTGGCGAGGTGAAACCTAGCACTATTACTTTGCAGCTGGCGGACAGATCACTTACCTATCCACGAGGGATAGTAGAGGATGTGCTGGTAAAGGTAGATAAATTCATATTTCCTGCTGATTTTGTCATCTTAGATATGGAAGAAGACCAGGAGACGCCACTTATCTTTGGACGGCCATTCCTAGCTACTGGAAAAGCCTTGATTGATGTGCACAAGGGCGAGCTCACATTGAGAGTAGGTGGAGATGAAGTCGTGTTCAACATCTACAACATCATCAAGGGACCAAATGAGGTAAGTACTTGTAATAGCATTGATATAATTGATTCATGTGTATCTCATGTTGGTGCAGGTAGGATGACAAAGGACTCTTTGGAGATATGCTTGTTGGAATCAGCTTCTACACTGGATGAAGATGACTGGGATGTGCGAGAGGAGTTACTTGCTCTCAATACGCTACCTAAAGAAAAGAATAATGCCCAACTTGAAGAGTTACTTGAGGATGCAATTAAAGAGGTACCAAAAGCATCCCCTGTATTGAAGGATTTACCGAGTCACTTGTGCTATGCATTCCTAGACGAGGGTTCGTCACATCCGGTAATTATATCTTCTGCTCTTACTAGTGATGAGAAAGATAGGTTGTTGAGGGTGTTGAGAGAATTTAAATCTGCGTTGGGATGGACAATTGCTGACATAAAGGGGATTAGCCCTACTGTTTGTATGCATAAAATATTGATGCAGGAGTCCTATACCCCTTATGTTGATCATCAGAGGAGGCTTAATCCAGCCATGAAAGAAGTTGTGAGGGCTGAGGTATTAAAATTGTTAAATGCTGGTGTTATTTATGCTATATCTGACAGTTTTTGGGTTTCACCAGTACAAGTAGTGCCTAAAAAGGGAGGTATAACTGTAGTTAGAAATGAGAATAACGAATTGATTTAAACTCGTCCAGTGACTGGTTGGCGAGTGTGTATAGACTACAGGAAATTGAATGATGCGACTAGGAAAGATCACTTCCCTCTTCCCTTTATTGACCAGATGCTTGATAGAGTAGGTGGTTATCATTATTATTGCTTTCTAGATGGTTATTCAGGTTACAATCAGATTGTCATTGCACCGGAGGATCAAGAGAAGACTACCTTCACTTGCCTCTATGGTACATTTGCTTTCAGGAGAATGCCATTTGGTCTCTGCAATGCACCTGCTACTTTTCAGCGGTGTATGATGACCATATTTTCTGACATGGTCGAGGAAATAATGGAAGTTTTTATGGATGATATCTCTGTGTTTGGTTCATCTTTTGATCATTGTTTGCAGAATCTAACGCTTGTTTTGCAGAGATGTCAAGCAAAGAATCTAGTGCTGAATTGGGAAAAATGTCACTTCATGGTCTCAGAAGGTATTGTGCTTGGGCATAAAATTTCAGCTAGAGGGATAGAAGTGGACAGAGCCAAAGTTGTGGCAATTGAAAAACTCCCACCGTCGAAAAATGTGAAAGGAATCAGAAGCTTCTTGGGACATGCCGGGTTCTATCGTCGTTATATTAAAGATTTCTCTAAAATTACTAGACCTTTATGTAATTTATTAGAGAAAGATTCTACATTTATTTTTGATGATGATTGTTTGCATGCGTTTAACAGGATCAAGGCAGCACTGATCTCTGCACCCATCATGATAGTGCCTGATTGGAAGGAGCCCTTTGAGCTCATGTGCGATGCTAGCGACTATGTTGTGGGAGCAGCATTGGGACAAAGGCGAGACAAGTTGTTTAAAGTTATCTACTATGCAAGTCGTACACTCAATGCAGCCCAACAGAATTACACCACTACTGAGAAAGAGATGCTAGCAGTGGTGTTTGCATTCGACAAATTCAGAACATATCTCATTGGCACCAAGGTAACTGTTTTCACTGACCATGCAGCTCTTCGCTACTTGTTTGCCAAAAAGGATGCCAAGCCCAGGTTGATACGATGGATACTCCTACTTCAAGAATTTGACTTTGAAGTCAAAGACAAGAAAGGTTGTGAGAAACAGGTTGCTGATCACCTGTCACGACTAGAGCTGGAAGAAAGAACTGAAGGTGGAGCTATCAACGAGTCGTTCCCAGATGAACAACTTTTCAGGGTAAGTGTTACACATCCGTGGTTTGCAGACATAGCTAATTTCCTTGCTGCAGGAGAATTAACTTCATATTTAACGTATCATCAAAAGAAGAAATTTCTTCATGATGCAAAGTTTTATCTGTGGGACGATCCGTTCTTGTTCAAGAGATGCGCTGATCAGATAATCAGACGATGTGTAGCAGAGGAAGAAGCGGGTATGATTCTAGAGCAGTGTCATTCCTCACCCTACGGTGGACACTTTGGAGCATCTAGAACAGCAGCTAAGGTATTACAGTCAGGTTTCTATTGGCCTAATTTATTTAAAGACAGTTATACTTTAGTCAAGTCATGTGATAAATGCCAAAGAGTTGGCAATATTTCTAGGCGACATGAATTACCACTAACAAATATTTTGGAGGTGGAACTTTTTGATGTCTGGGGTATTGATTTTATGGGTCCATTCCCATCCTCTTTTGGTCAATCTTATATTTTACTTGCTGTTGATTATGTGTCAAAATGGGTGGAAGCAATCGCCACCAGTACTAATGATGCTCGAGTTGTTGTTAAGTTTGTCCACAGGAACATCTTCACAAGATTCGGAACGCCTAGAGCCATTATCAGTGATGAAGGTACGCATTTCTGCAACAAAATTTTTAACTCACTATTGGCCAAATATGACGTGAAGCACAGGGTGACACTGGCATACCACTCGCAAGCCAATGGGCAAGCAGAGATATCCAACCGGGAGATCAAACAAATATTAGAAAAGACAGTGAAGACAAACCGGAAGGATTGGGCGATCAAGCTAGATGATGCATTATGGGCATACAGGACTGCATATAAGACACCTATCGGGATGTCGCCTTATAGGTTGGTCTTTGGGAAAGCTTGTCATCTCCCTGTGGAACTGGAGCACAAAGCATATTGAGCTGTGAAAAGGCTCAATTTTGATATGGGAGCATCTGGCGAACAACGATTGCTGCAACTGAACGAGATGGAGGAGTTTAGGAATGATGCATACGAAAATGCCAAGATATACAAGGAAAGGACCAAGAAATGGCACGACAAGCAGATTCTTCGACAAGACTTTGAACCAGGACAACAGGTGTTATTATTCAATTCTCGACTGAGATTGTTCCCTGGTAAGTTAAAATCACGATGGTCTGGACCATTCACAGTGGAAACAGTGTACCCACACGGTGCAATTGAGTTAAAATGCAACAATGGTCAGACATTTAAAGTCAATGGTCAGAGGGTCAAGCATTACTTTGGAAATGAAGTGCGACACATGGACAACATTCCCACTGCGAGAACCAAAGTAGACTGAAGAAAGTCAGGCTGATGACGTTAAATCAAGCGCTGTGTGGGAGGCAACCCACATTTATTTATTTTTGCATTCATTTTATTTATTTTATTTCGATTTTTTAGTTTATTAATTTTAATTTTCTCAAGTATTAATTTGCATTTTGTTATTTTTTGCAGGTATTTAAAAAATATATATATATTTCGAGAATCGCTTGGACAGTGTGCTCCGCGCACATGCGCAACATATTACCGCGCACATGCGCAATAGTGGCAGAGAGGTCAGCACATATGCACCACTCCGAGCGCGCATATGCGCTAAATTTCCTAGAAAGGTCGGCGCATATGCTTCAATCCGGGCGCGCATATGCGCCACCTCCCAGCATGCCGAGACAGTAGCAGTGGCGCATATGCGCCATTTTACATCGCGCATATGCGCGCGATTCAGTATAAAAAAAAAAGGGGCGAGATCGCGAATCACACTCAGCAACACACTCAAATCCCTAGCCACCACGCCGCCGCCCCTCTCCGAATCTCCCTCACCGCCGCCACCCCTCAGCCGACCGCCGCCGCCGCCTTCCAACAGCAATTTTTCCAACACAATCCTAATTCCGGTCATCCTCTCGTTCAAGTATGGGGTTTCTCTTCCGATTTTGTTACAATTTTCAGATTTCATAGAAAGTAGCTCAAGCAACTTGGGGGAACTCTTGATATCGTGATTTGGTGTGTCGACTTGGTATAAATCTTTTGTGACTGGGTTGTACGTGCATTGCTTATTGGATTATTGGTGTGGTACAATTATAGTGTTCAAATTTGGTGGTTCAATTAGCTTTGATTTTGTCTGTTGGTTGAGTTTAAAGGGTGGTGTAAGCATTGTTAATTGAGATGGCACCGAAGAAGAAATCAAAGAAGGGTGCTTCTTCTTCTGCGAGTTTTAATTCGCACCGATTTTGGAATGAGGAGGCCCAGCAGATATATGACAGTACTATGACACGACCCATAATACAGGAACGGGGGTTCAATTTGTCCATTTCACGTGGTGTGATTATAAATGAACTGGAACGAAGGCAATGGGTGGAGTTCGCTCAACACCCGTCGGACGCCGTTATTTCCATTGTGCGAGAATTTTATGCCAACCTCCGGATTCGCCATGAGGAATCCAAAGTATTGGTCCGAGGGAAATTGGTGTCGTTCGATTCTCGAACGATCAACACGCTTTATCAGATGCCCAGTTTCGATCAGGACGAGTGCAGTGAGTTCCTCGAAGAAGGAGTTAATTACACAGAGGTCATCCGGACCATTTGTGAGCCCGGCGCCGTATGGAAAATGAGCTCGAGCGGGCCTACATCTTTAAAGAAAACCGACATGGGTCCTAACGCTAGTGCATGGACATCTTTTGTACTAGCCCGCATTCTCCCGTCCTCTCACTACTACGATGTCACCAAGGACAAAGCCACATTGGTTTATGCCATCTTGACGGGCAAATTAATTGACGTGGGGAAAATCATTTATGGCTCGATTATGCGAGTCGGCGCAGGGTTAGCCACGGTTGCCCTTCCTTGTCCCCACACTGTTACCGAGCTATGCCGCCAGGCCGGCGTCTCATGGGCCCCTGATGAACCAGTTCTCAAGCCAAAGGCCCCCATTGTTGCTTTCTTTGGAGGCGCATCCTATGTTCCCTATGAGTTGCCGGACGAAGAGGAGCCCCCACAAGCACAGATTCCACCACCACATGCAGCAGCCAGAGAGCGCAGGGGAGACAGATTGAGACGACTAGAGATTGAGATGCAGGATCAGAGGCAGTTACTAGTCGAGCAGCGCCAGGTGCTAGATTCACTTCAGTACCGCACGGACCATTTTATGGGATTCATGATGGATTTCACCTCCGTGCTCGCTCAGCGGTTCCCGCCTTTAGGTCCAGAAGATCCCATGTTTCCCCAGCCACCTGCATGGCCACCACAGTATCCAGGACCTCCTCCACAGGCCCCACCCCAGCACATGGATGAGGATTTCGATGATGATGACGACGAGCACTGATGCTCATCGTGTGAGGTATGCGTGTCCCATTTCTTTCTTGTTTATACATTGAGGACAATGCATATTTTAAGTTTGGGGGGTGATTTGATTATTTGATCTGAGTTGATTTGATATGAGTTGATTTGTTGCTTTGATGTTATTTTTTTTTATGTTTAATTAAAAAAAAATGTTTCATTTAATCTTTATGTTTTTCTTTTCGTAGTCGTTAATTTTTTTTTTTTTGGAATTGTAGAATTAAGGTAAATAACCAAACAATGATGAGAGTTGACCCGAAATTCATGTTGTTCCTTGATTACGAATCCGAATGCATGCCATCTTTACTTAACCGTTTACACATTAAATCACGATTGCTATGATTGTTGATACACCCGATGTCGAGAGAGTGTTCATGTGGTTTGTGATTTGAAATGAATGAGCGGACTCCAAAACCGGCATGTGATTTCTTGTTGTTGAGCTATATGTTCACTAACACAAAAATGATTCAGGCAGTCTTTGATTTATGTTGGGCATGTTTTTCCTTGAATAAACTATCAATTGTTAGCTCTTTGAGCCTAAATGAGAATGAGATGTGATTTGTTCTGTTTGAATACCCGAAAACATGATTTGTCTGTGTTTGTTGATGGGTAAATTGAAAGTAGTCTAGAACTTAGTTTGGCACTCTTCGAGGCGAGATACGGGTATTGTGTGACTTAGGGATGATTTAGGCGATTTTTGGAACGTTTGAGCCTTTCAAGCCTACCCATAACATCATATACACCCTAGTGTCCCATGTTTGAGCTTAATGAAAATCGAATGGAGTGTGCCAGGGCACACAAAAGCTCCCATTCGTATCAATTCTAAACTCCTACGTCAACTACCAACTTTTGAGCATATACACTAGTACCTACCGAAAACTGAGAGAAAACGAACCTGTGTATCACTACAAAAGTTCCTCTCCCTTGTGTGCATATAAGAATATCATGAAAGGTGAAAAGAAAGAAAGAAATGTCTGGAAAAAAAATGTTGAATAAAGAGGGAAAGAGTATGGCATGTGATGTAAAAAGGAGGACAAAATGGTGAAAATGTTGTGGCAAGGCAAGTGGAAGTGAAACAAAAGGAAGGAGACGCGTGTTGAAAAATAAATTGGTTTGTTTTCTCTCACTTTTGACTCCCGACCTTCATTTGAAGCCATTAGCCATAGCCTAACGTTATAAGCTTAAAAGACCTATTAACCAAGTCACACGTACCCAATATACTAGTGGAGAAGAGATGTCAAAGTTTAGCCTATGGACACTTGAAAAATACCGTCGATAAACACAGAATTTGATTGTGTACATGTGCGCATCTCATGATATTGGATTTTATTTGGTTAATTGTTGCCTTCATAATACCACTTTGTTTAGCCAAATGTTACCCTATAAGTCCTGTTGATTTGTGAAGGTGAATGTGTGCTTCAATGGTTTTGCTAATTACGTGTGCGTCGAGGGGTCCAGAATTTTATGAAAAAAAAAAAGTTATGAACTTATTTTGGCATTTGGTTTGGGTAAACGAGAATAGCAAAACACACACGCACGTGAACTGTGAGTAATGTGGCATGTGTTTGATTCAAAATCATGGAAGCTGTAATCTCTGAGGCTAGTGGTTATCCTTTTATTCCACAATTCTTGTTCGTTTAGTTATTTATTTTTTTAGGATTTGTTTAGTCGAGTCTAGTTAATGTTTTATTTATTTTCATTTTGATTTTGCTCGGGACTAGCAAAAGTTTAAGTTTAGGGGGATTTGATAAGTGCATTTTATGCACTTATATTATTCTTATACTTCATATAGATTGTTAGTCTTTTGGGCGGAATTACGGGCTTTTTGTTGTTTTTGGTTTGATTGCAGGTAGCTAGGTGCGGTCACGACATGGGCGTGAAAAATAAACCAAAATGGCGCTTAGTAGAAGAGATGTGAGCCAAGCATGCGCAACTAGGACAGAAAGATTGGCGCATATGCGCCCTCAAAGCCGCGCACATGCGCGGCCCATACAGTGAGACTCGCGCATATGCGCGAGTAAGATCGCGCATATGCGCGAGCAATGCCCCAAGAAGTGAAATACCGAGAGCAGCGCGCATATGCGCCGCTCATGGCGCGCATATGCGCGCGGCGCATACATTCAGAAATAAATAGGCTTCGTCGTGTTCTTTTTAGGGGTTCCAAAATATTTTTAGCACAGCCGTCACACCACTCGAGAGAAAGGAGAAAAAGTGAGAACGCACGGATCACGGGACGCGAAGAACGAAGATAGAAGACGGTGAATCCGGACACGGAGAAGCACTTTCATCTCTCGCCAACACGTTCTTAATTCGGTTTCTTACTTTTACGTTTTTAATGATTAAAAACAGGTTTTGTGATGATTTAAATTCGAGCATGAACTAATTTTATTTTCTAGAGATTGATGTAGTCGTGGTTGAACCTATGTGAACGACGATTTGAATTTTCATTGAATTATTTCATCGTGTTTATTTGTGATTTCTTGTTTTTAATGCTTTTGAATTACTGGCCATAATTCGATTGATTACATAATTGAAATCTAACACTCGACAGAGGGGATTGAAATTAGGACAGGAGAAATCACATCGTTAGATATTTATAACGTGCAAAAGACGAATAACTCTGACGAATCCATAAAAGAACCTTGTTTACTTTTATTACGTGATACGTGATTTTGAATAGACATATTAAAATCAGTAATAGGTAGTACATTTCTATTTAACACTCGACAGAGGGAATAGAAAATATTGTGAGTTCTTGGTTAATAAACATGTTGCAATTTAATTAAATGTTAGTCAATGTTAATTTAGCATAGGGGAGACTCGACGAAATCATATCTCTAGATTTATTTCCTCAGTGAATTTTCTGCTGCGTGTTAGAATAACAGGAATTGTTATTTTATTTGAATTGATTTTAAACCAACTATTTGATTCGTTTAAATAAAGTTGAGCTATGTCAATGGTGGTAATTAATATACAGTTTTAAATACTTACTCTTCGTGGGATCGATATCTGTACTCTAACCAGTACTAAAACTTGATACCGTATACTTGCGGTAGTGAAAATACTCAACATTTGAACAGGGAAATTCACGATCAAGTGGAGCTTCGGCACTACTTGGATCTAGACGAAATGGTGCAAATGGCCATAAAAATGGAGCAACAACTCAAAAGGCGTGGAGTTGGCCGCACCAATCAAACTGGAGGCTCATCACCTTCTTGGCGGTCAAATGTGGTGAAACGTGAGGAGAATAAGTTGGTGACCAAGCCCAAGATTGAGACCAAACAAGAGGCGCCTAAACAAGGAGTGCAAGGTAAATCTGAAACTCCTTCTAATCGATCTAGGGATGTTAGATGTTTTAGGTGCCAAGGGTTAGGTCATATTTCTAGTGAATGTCCTAACAAAAGAGTGATGATCTTGAATGACTATGGTGAATATGAGTCGCATAGTGATGGTGAGGATGAGGATGATATGCCTGCATTAGAGGATCCTGACGAGGGTTTTGAGGCGGTTGTAGGAGAAGCACTAGTGACTAGGCGTATCATGAGTGCCCAAGTCAAGGAGGAGGAGACTAACCAACGAGAGAACTTGTTCCATACTAGGTGTTTTGTAAATCAAAAAGTTTGCAATCTAATCATAGACGGGGGAAGTTGTACTAATGTGGCTAGTGTTGAGATGGTGGAGAAATTGGGTTTACCAACATTGAAGCATCCTCAACCATATAGGCTTCAATGGTTGAATGATTGTGCGGAAGTGAAGGTGACAAAACAAGTGCTAGTGCCTTTTTCTATTATGAAGTATGTGGATGAGGTTTTGTGTGATGTAGTACCCATGCATGCATGTCATATATTGTTGGGTAGACCTTGGCAATACGATAGGAAGGTGACTCATGATGGTTTCAAGAATAGGTACTCATTTGTGTTGAAAAAGGAATCCATTGTTTTACTTCCTTTGTCCCCAAAGCAAGTGTGGGAGGACCAATTGAAAAAAAAGAAGAGAGATGAGGCCGAAAGAAAGAGTGTTCAAAAAAGTGAGATGGCCTTAGAAAAATAAAAAGATATGGTCGAAAAAAGAGTGAACAAAAGAGTGAGATGACCATAGAAATAAAAAGAGAAGAAAAGAATGAGATAAAAGAAAAAGAACAAGAAAAGGAGGCCAAAGAAAAGAAAAATAAAAAGAATTCTATGGCCCAAAGGAGTGAGATGGAGATATGTTTATTCTTGCATAAACCCTTTCATGTACCTTTGTACAAAGTGGTTTATTCTCATCATGATGATATAGCCGGTTCAATCCCGAGCATTGTTACTTCTTCTTTGCAGGATTACGGTGATGTCATGATGGGGAGGCTAGCAAGTGCTGATGGTGTGAGGATGCAATGGGATGAACCATATGGATTCAAGAGCCATAGCGATGAGGTAAGGTTAGTTGTCAACGCAACATATGGGAGGTATGATTTTCTTCCTTACCTTAATTTATTGTTGTTTTGTTTTCAAGAATTATGGGAACAAGTTGAAAATGTGATGTTTAGAAGATATGAATGTGATTTAATCTTGTTGTCTAAGTGTCATAGAATTGAGAATGGAGATATATTGCATGAATTAGATTCAAATGTTATTGATTTTGAGTGTTCAAAGATTGTCCAATTGACACTTTGTCATGACAATGACTTGTATGCATTAGAATTAAATTCATGTGATGAGTTAAATGAATACATGGGTAGTACATTTAATGTGTCCTATTTGCATGATTTATATTTGGTTAGGGAAGGTTTTGAGAGATTGATGGTTGGGAATGATAATTGTTTCGTTCATGATGAGTCATATTTGGTTGGTGGTGATTTTGAAAGTTCCATCACAGAATATGATAATTCCTCCATTCATGATGGATATATGTTTAAAAAAAATAAATTCTTCATTCTATATTCATTGCACGAGATAAAGTTTATTCCTAGTGAACTGTGGATGTACACGTGTATGGATCTTATTTTTGTGTTAACTAGGTCTAAGAAGGGGAGAAATCTGATATTTGTGATACTTAATCATATTTTATCATTTGGTGTCTTTTACTATTTGGTATATGTTGAGGTTGGTGAATTGGAAGTGAAGTCGACCTTGGAGTTGGAGTTCAAAGCGTTGATGGAGCACGTGGGCGATAGCACCTATCGACTTGAGTTTAAAGGTAAGCATGTTGGTCGTATAATCCTTGTTATTACTAAATTGCTTCATTTTTGTGTAGGTAGCAAAGATTTGAGGACAAATCCTTTTCAAGAAGGGGAGGATGATGGGATCATGGTAGCCGTTAATGGGTTTATGAGCAGGCGAGGAGGGCTTACGTGCAAGGAGCAAAGTGCCGAAGGGGTCGTGATGCATGGGAGTACGTCGGGAGGCCAAAGGAATATCATTCAAGCATTGTTGGAGACGGCCGAGACTACACGGACGTGTACACGGACCTACACACGGGGTCCGTGTCCTTTACAGCCGAAGATGAAGAATTCCAGAGTCTACACGGACCCGAGCACCGACCAGCACACGGGGTCCGTGTCCTATGACATTTGCGAAGACCGAGTGTACACGGACCCTTACACGGTGGTGGACACGGGGTCCGTGCCCCTTGTTTCCAGCTGAAGGTGATTTCCCGAGAGTACACGGACCCATACACGGATGTCTACACGGGGTCCGTGTCTGAGACGGCTGCGCGAGAATATTTTCCTTTCTAGAGTTTTAATTATTTTGGAGACTAGATTTTTGATATCTTTTTGACATATAAATATGTTTTGGACGAAATTTTACACACAATTCAGATTATCATTGATATTTTTATCAAAGTTTAGAGTTTTTCTCTCAAGCTTTTTCAAAGCCTTTGCTTTGAGTTCATTCAAAAATCAAACTTATCAAGATTCGTTCTTGTGGCGTTTGTCGATTGATATCATACGGATTGTCAGGGACAAGTTCCTTGAAGGTTCGACTGTTTCTCAATTGTTTAAATCGTGAATATTTATTGCTAAGTTTTTATAATTTAGAGGTGAACATCACACATTCAAACTTGATTCAAAAGATCGGGACAACAACGATTCTTTGTTCGACATTAAATTGAGGGCGCGATTCGATTTTAATCGTGTTTGCTTTTATTCGTACAAAGATTCACATCAAACACCATGACACATTGGTAAGTATCCTCTCTTGGACTCTTCCATAGAGAATCTTTTCATGATGGTATCGATATAACTCGCTTTGGGTGAGCCCAAGCATCCTCTTTGATCTATATTTATAGATTTGTATTCCCAATACATAGGATGCTTTACCTATATCTTTCATGGAGAATTTACTTTTCAACCATACTTTAGTTGATTGCAGTAATCCTACATCATTTCCAATGAGTAGGATGTCATCAACATAAAGTACTAGGAATGTCACTGCACTCCCACTAACTTTCTTGTACATGTATGGTTCCTCAGGATTTTTAGCAAAAACCAAATTACTTGATAGTGCTATCAAATCTGAGGTTCCAACTCCTTGACGCCTGCTTGAGACCATATATTGATCTCTGAAGTTTGCATACCTGAAGCTCACTTCTTACTGATGTGTATCCCTCAAGTTGAGACATATACATTTCTTTTTTGATGTCTCCATTGAGAAATGCGGTCTTTACATCCATTTGTCATATCTCATAGTCATACCATGCTGCTATGGCTAGTATTATTCTAATGGACTTAAACATAGCAACTGGTGAAAAAGTTTTCTCATAGTCAATTCATTGCCTTTGAGTATAACCTTTTGCAACCAGTCTTGCTTTGAAGGTCAATACCTTCCCATCTGCCCCAAGCTTTCTTTTGTAGATTCATTTTCATCCTATGGGAACGATTCTCTTATGTGGATCAACTAATGTCCAGACTTGGTTTGAATACATAGGGTCCATTTCAAACTGCATGGCTTCAAGCCATTTTATTGAATCAGTATCAAATATTGCTTATTTGAAGTCCATTGGGTTACATCCAACACAAGGCTCATCATGGCCTTGTTCATGAAAAAGTGTATATCTTGCAAGTGGTCTAATAATCCTATCAGATCGTCTAGGAGCTTGTACTTCAACTACTGGTTGTTGGGGATTAGGTTCAACCTCTACAGTTGAGGGAGTATCTTGAATTTCTTCAAGTTCTATCATCTTGTCTTTTCTATCTAATAGAAATTTCTTTTCCAAAAAGGTGGCATTTCTTGAAACAAACACTTTTGCTTCATTGGGACAATAGAAATAATATCCAACAGAATTCTTTGGATATCTTACAAAGTAGCACAAAGTGGATCTACTGTCCAATTTGTCTCCCATTATCTGCTTTACGTAAGCAGGAGATCCCCATATTCTCAAGTAAGAATATTTGGGAGGTTTTCCCATCCATATCTCATACGGTATTTTATCCACTGCTTTAGTATGGACATTATTCAACAACATTGCCGCAGTTTCAACCACGAAGCCCCAAAACGTTGTAGGCAATTCAGTGAATCCTATCATGGATCGAACCATGTCCATCAATGTTCGATTACGACGTTCAGAAATACCATTCAATTGTGGTGTTGCTGGTGGAGTCCATTGTGAGAGAATCCTATTCTCTTTTAGATAACCAAAAAATTCAATACTTAAGTATTCTCCACCTCGATCAAATCGAAGTGCCTTAATATTTCTTTCTAGCTGGTTTTCTACTTCAGATATGAATTCTTTGAACTTTTCAAATGCTTCAGATTTGTGTTTCATCAAATAAACATACATATACCTCGAATGGTCATCAGTAAAGGTAATGAAGTAGGAAAGCCCAAATTTTGTGCTAACACTTAGCGGGCCACAAACGTCTGTGTGGATTAAATCCAGTAGACCATGTGCACGTTCCACGTTTCCATTGAATGGAGTCTTGGTCATTTTTCCTTTTAGACAGGACTCACAAGTACATAGGGAATTTATGTCTGACAAGTCAAACATGCCTTCTCTCACTAGTTTGTGCATCATTCTTTGCGAAATATGACCTTGTCTAGCGTGCCATATTTGTGCGGGATTTGGATCTTCTAATTTTCTTTTGTTTGTTGTTGAAATCCTGTTTACTTGGACATTCACTCGTCATTTCCAGAGGCATATAATTTCTTATGTCCGGAATTCTTGCAATGAAATAAATATGTTCTGACTCATCGGGCTTTGTAGGTATTTTAAGTGTCCTTCAGAGTTTGCTTCTTATTGGGTTTGTTTTTCTTGTGAGGGGCAGAACATTTATTTCCCTTACTTTGTGGGCCATTTTCATCTCGACGAGAAGCCCATTAGAAAAAACAACATTTTCCTGTTTTATGGTGATCTCATAAGTCATAAGCATATTGACTAGCTCTTCAAGGCTATCATCTATCTTATTCAAATTGAAGTTCACCATAACCTCGTCAAAAGAGGAAGAGATAGATAACAAATTGATGTCATCAAGTAACTCGTTAGGAATCACATATTCCAGGCCCACCACATTCTCAATAAGCCCAATCATATGTACACCACGCTCATGGGCCAGATTCTCATCTTGCATGCGTGTAGTCATGAACTACTTGAAAGTGATGTGCATCATTGTACGAGTTTCATGCACCATGCAACTCTTGCACGTTCATTCGAATGTCAGCAGCATTCAAAATTTCCTCAAACTGTCCCTACAGTTCATTTGACATATAAGCGAGCATGTTACACTTTAACTTGCATACTATGCTCCATCTTGCATGATTTGTCAGTTTAGCAGGACTGACATTAGTCTGTATGCCATTTTCTCCGAATTCAGAACAATTTTCCCAACCAGTCTTGAAAATTAGATTCGATTAGCTTGTTAATAACATGAATAGATTACGTGACGAATTTGAAAATATACTGATATGGAAACAAAATAATGATTGCTGATAATTTTAAAATAATTATAAGATATAAAATATGGATTTTTTTTTATAAATCTCCCTCCCACTATTTAGACATTTTCACTACCCTCTGATGAAAAAGAAAAATCGTATTTCCTTAGTGGGCACGTAGAGTCCAATTAACCAATTATAATCCCGAATAATATCAGCCAATTATAATTTCTAAAAGGTAAAATCTAATTGCATCCCTATGCAACCTCTCCGTGTTTCGCCTCACATTTAATAAGGACCTAATAATATGAGCCATTTATTTTCACGTGTCAAACCAACCCATCAATATTGAGTTGTAGTGGACGGTCACCATGAGTTCCCCCAATAATATGAGCCGAAGTCATGGGAGTTTCAGTCAATTCAAATCATATCCAGTGGAAGTCACAGCTTTCCGGCGTCCAGGCCTCCCCAATAATATGAGCCAGACACTATCCGCGAGTAGCGATCAACATGCAACCACGGTTGATGGAAGGCAAGAATAAATTAAACTCTTTTAATTTTTACTTTTACGGTTTGATATAAATTTTGAATCGTATTCAAAATGAGGGATTTTAATTTTAAAATTGTCTCATCATTTTAATTTAAAATCGTGTGCCGCGAGTTTTTATGTTTGCCGGATTCATGCAACTATATTATCTAATAATATACATACATACATACTACTATATATATATCGTATATATATCATAACATGACAAAAACAATAAACAAGGATGATCGATCACCAACAATATTAGATCCATGTGAGCCAGACATGGATCCAGGTCCAAAACCTAGGTGAATGCAGGGATGCAAATGCAACTATTACAAATACTTTCAATATTTTACATGTCTTCATCTTGTGCATCGGGCCCACCATCTTCCAGTCTTGATCTCCCACTATTTTTAATAATTACATTTAAATAGTCATGGCACATAAGAGATACATCTCATGGGATGAGAACGAGCCATAAACCAGGCCCACTTTAATAATATCAAATATTAACAAAATGAATAAACAGTAAAATATCCTAACATACACCTAACACATTGGTCAAGCCTCTCGATCATCTCTTCATGCATTTAATATCAAATATTAACATCGATTAATTAAATAAATTTAATTAATTGATAAATCATGTATCTAATAATTTTATTACTAACCACCACAATTATCAAATAATTTAATAAATTAAATAAACACATTTATTTGATTTCCAATTAGCTCAATAATAATTGATTTCATGTAAAACTCACTTTTACAATAAATAATTAAAATCATATTCTAATTATTTATTTTACAAGAAAATTATTAATTTTTCAAAAATTAATTTTCAAAAGATAAATTGAGCTAATTTTCATAAAATACCAATTTAATCCAAAGTTTTGAAAAATCAAAAAATCGCACCTTAGTCCCAAACAATTCAAGCCCATTATTCAGTATAGTGCCCGAGACACTCCTGAGCAGGTGCCCGCGCCGCCCGCCCGCTGCCCGATCGTATTGGGCAGTAGCGCACAGCTGCGCGCAGGCCTCCGGCCAGATCCGAAAATAATTTTTTTTTTTTTTATTTCTGGAAAAATAATTTTATGGTGCATCAATTTTCTGAAAAAAAAATTTCGTGTGTGGATAGAAATAAATTAAATAAACTATAGATTATAAAATCCATGTCCTTTTTGAATGTATGCCATGTGCAATAAGAATAATAAAATCTTATTTTAATATTAATCTTCATTTTACTTAATTAATCTAATTAATTAACTTAACTAAAGATTTTTATTGCATTCCATTCATGGTCAATCTCGAATCAATACATAATTTTTTAGAATATTATGCATCAATATTATTTTGTTTGTGTGCAAGGTTTTCAATTATGGTATCATGAATATCTCCATATTACATAAATAAATACCATATTTAATAAAAAATTAATGAGCTATATTTTAACTCAATTAAAATATAATTAATTATTAAAGTCCATTTGAACTTTAATAAATTTGCATGATAGACTTATACTCTTACAAGACCATGATCCATGCTCCCATTACATTAATCTCATGATAATCCCGATCGATGATCCACTATCATCGATGTGACATTTTCAACTTGTTTGTTATTATGATACACACTTTAATTTCGAGATCACCAATGTCCACATAAGGCAGGTGTACTCTTTTTGACTGTTTTAGCAGTCATGCTCTAAAAAATTTCTATAAGCATTTATAAACTTTATTTATAAGCTTATCGATTGATCATATCAAACTTATTTCTTATAAATTCAATTTATTGAATTTATTATCTCAACGGGAGCAAGTAAACCAGTGCTTGTGTGACCTTCAATGGTTCAGGGATACAACTAGCCGTGGGTTCACAACTCTTTGTGATTCAGGATATAATCCTTTATTCAGGCTTACCTTAATTTGCCCCATTCCATGCACCAACATTTGATCATGAGAATATCAGAAACTATTTTCTTATTAAACCCATCGAATCATGGTAAGAGCGTCTAGTAGCATCGCCCCATGACTCCCTAGGCATCACTGATAGTGCCTGCAAGAACCAGTCGATTATGATTAACGTACAATACGATCCCTTCATCTCATATATCCCGATCGAATCTACAAACATTGGTTCATCGAGGGTTGCATAATAATTCGATAACCATGTGACACATCTTTGAGAATAAATAGTGGGATCGCATGTACAATTGGAGAACTCCTTCTCTAACGTACATATCATACTCTGGCCAGAGATTCCATGAACTATTATTTCATCATATCACATAGGATATTCACACCCGTAGGTGAGCGGTGAATTCCAGACTACAATGCACTGGCTCCTACATGTGTCGCAACTGTACCCAATCTCGCCACTTGATGACTCTCCTGGAGTCGGTAAATGAGTCAAAGCACAACCTTAGCATATTGAGACTCAGTTTTGTTCCTGTTCGTAAGGACTAATGGTGTACTATCATAATCACGGACTTATCCTCTCGATGCATGATAACCACTTGGAAAGTCCGAGGGATGATAGTTCGGTATAATCATCATATGACTACCCATCTGCATGTTTGGACATCTCTATGCCCCTACCAAGAAACGCGGTACAAAACATCACAGATTCTAGTCTCGAGCTCAAGCGACCTTTATCCATGTTTTAGACGGCTGAATCGACTAGGAACAAATTTAGATTATACAGTGTTTACATATGAGTTTCAACGTCGAATTACGATTCATTTGTATTAAAGTATAATCGAGGACTTTATCTATGCTGATTTCATAGGTATACAGATAAAGTAAAACAAGACCATTAAAATTTAAATTATATTAAAATAAAGATTATTATTACAACTGAGTCAATAAATTCTCTAGCCAACCGTTGGCTTGCAGGACATCTACTCTAACATTACTATGCTGAAATCTTTGCTCACGCTTATTGTATGCGTTCATAGCATTCAAGGCTATACTTCAAGCTCACAACCACAAACTGTTATTGTTATAATACTTGATCTTGAAGATATCAATTGTGCAAAATTATTTCAAATCCAATTGAGTACTGTAAACTAGTTTGTAACTATGAGTTTCAGTTTGGCATTGTTAAGTCCAAAACTGAAGTGGGTCTGTACAACTCTTTGTATCGATCAAAGTCTTTAAGTGAATATCCTATCTTTGTTATAGAAAATGTGACGTAGGAGTGTTTGAAATCTCCGAACATCCATAAAATCTTGTGTCTTCTTATTTAGGTTTTATTCTATCTATCAGTTAGTTTATTTCCGCACTTTTATTGTTAACCGATTCATACCAACTTATAAGATTCCCGAATATCAGTTTATCACTAAACTGACTCATCAAAAGAGCAAAGGTTGTGAAAATTGTTAGTGTCTATTCAACCTCCATTCTAAACATTCTTTCACCTTTACCCGATCCTATCACTAAGGCTAATTAATGACCAAATAGCACAAAATCGCCTAACTCCCCACGAGAATTTGATATAAGAAAAAAAAACAAACGGCGGTGGGATATACTCATTTCCAGAAAGCAATCACAAGACATACCATGTTATCTCCCATCCCATGTTTTATGTAATATATGTAGAAATAAGGTGTAACATTGGAATATGATAAAATCATAAATTATGGTTCATAAGTCGTGCGGCCGCATCATCTGTTTACCTTGCTGGACATTTTTCAACTAGAGCGACAAGGTTTTTAGAGGCAAGGCAGATAGGGGAAATCACCAAATCACATCCTCGTCACCTTATTTCCCTCTTGAACAAAGTGTCTCAAATCTCAATATTTACATAGTAAAAAATGGGACACCAAGGTTGGTGCAGCTCATGTTGTGGGGGCCATTGCAGAAAAATGTCAAACATACATATTTGACTGAACTCTCTAGTTGCCTTGAGGTGAAATTGTTAGAAGCTAGTATTCCTGCTACATTTGATGAAGTGGTGATTTGGCCAAATAATCTTTCTAAACTTGTTGCTGGTACTTATTTTAGAATTTTCGATCTAAAGAAATGGTGGATTTTGGGGCTCTGTCGGCATCTGGTGGTCATGGGGTATGATTTCGGAAATGACAACTGCAAGAATCCAAGGGAGCGATTTTGAGCCAACATAAAACAAAACTGATGCCCCAAATATTCAACCGCGCTTGAGTCCTATTTCATCCCGAGTACCTTAAACGTAACTCATCGGGCACGACTCGTCCGAATTCGGTACCATCTCTAAACGAGCTCAGCCGTTCTTCTTGAACACATCGGTCGAACACCAAGTTCGGCCGAACCCCTGATGGCCGAGCCCTGGTGCTCGGCCAAGTCTTTGACAGAGCTCGACCGAGCACCAGGGTAGGGCTCGACCGAGCCCTAGTGGCCGAGCCCTGGTGCTCGGTCGAGCCCGAGGTAGATCTCTAGGGCTCGACCGAGCCCTAGTGGCCGAGCCCTGGTGCTCGGCCACGCCCGAGGTAGGGCTCGACCGAGCCCTAGTGGCCGAGCCCTGAACAGCGTTCAACCGAACCACAGGTATCCGAGCCCAACCAGCGTCCGGAGCAGGGTTCTGTCAAGCACAGGTGCTCGTGACATGAATCTCAGGCCCAAGTGTCATGTTCCTATCCTAAGAACTTTTTCATATGTCAAAAGTGTGAATAATCTGTAAATATGCTAGAATCTCGCCGTTTGATTAGATGTGACAAGAAATCCGGCCCGAACTTGCAGTGATTGGAGAAGAATTTAAGAAAATTTACCTAAAATAGACTTTGACACGGTATGGGAAGAAGTCCTCTCAACCACTATAAATACCCATTTCTATTTCATGGTCGAGGAATCAAGATATTAAATTTCACAAATCGCATCTTCCCATTTCTTTATCCGATTAAAAGATCAAAGTGGTCACGCCGAAAAAGTTTACGAAGTCTTCCAATATCCATTAGTCTGTATAGACCGGTAGTATTCCACCCGTTCCGGTTCAAACATTGTTGATCTGAAGCTCAAGCTCACCAGACCGAACCCAGAGAAAATTTGGTATCATCAATTGATGTTGTCTGTGGGAAATTTGAAAGAGAGATAAGATGGCAAGTACCAGGAGTCGATTGGGAGTGGACAATCAACCAACATCCAACATGGCAGAGCTCGTCCGGCTGATCACAACGACTGTCGAACAATTCTTGGCCCAAAGACCAGACAACAATCCTCCTCCAGGAGAGGATCGTGAAGCTCAGAGGCAAGAGATACAAAGATTAAGGGAAGAGATGGAACGTTTTAGAGAAGAGAGGAATGCACCCCCTCCTCCACCCCTTCTGGCTCGGGGGATCCCTTTCTCGGCCGAGATATTAGCTGCCGAATTGCCTCAAAATTTCAAATTCCCTAACGTCGGAGAATACGACGGCTCGGGGGATCCGGAAGAGAATCTATCCCGGTTTGAGAACGCGACATTACTGCACCAATACTCAGACCCGATCAAATGTAGGGTCTTCTTAACCACTTTGGTCAGGTCATCCCAACAGTGGTTCAATTTGCTTAGGCCGGGGACCATCAAAACTTTTCAAGACTTCGGAAGAGCTTTTCTCCACCAATTTGCAAGCAGCAAGAAACATCCATTGACGGCTCTGAGTTTGTTCAATGTCAAACAACAAGAACAGGAGAGCCTACTAGATTTTGTTAAGAGCTTCAACAAGATGGACATCGATGTTCCCTCGGCTACTCCGGATATACTGATCAGTGCCTTTACACAAGGGCTAAGAGGTGGTGATTTCTTCAAGTCGTTGGTGAAAAAGCCCCCATCTACTTTCGAAGAGCTCTTGGCGAGAGCAGAGAAGTATATGAACGTGGAAGAAGTACAAATGGCTAGGAAAAGTGAACCGAAGGCCTCAGCGAAAGCTACGCGAGACGTTCGACCCACCGACCTCGTGCCAAGGGTCGGACGTTTCGAACCACCTACGCTGCTTGGGCAATTCGCCGCTTACACACCTTTGAAAGTCAACAAAGCCCGAGCATTGGAACTATGTGACGAACGACAACTCATTCGAAGACCTCGGAGTAGTGACAGAGGACCTCGTAATCCCAGGTCAGAAAGGTATTTTGGATTTCACAAGGATTATGGTCATACTACCGATGAATGTCATCATTTGAATTAAGAAATAGAACGGATCATCCAGAGAGATCCAGAAATGAAAGCAATTCTAGCCAGTCCAGGTGGTGAGCACCGACCCCCTAAGAGAACTCGGGAGAAAAGTCATCCTGAAAGGAGAATGGCTCCGAATCAAAGGAAAAATTTTCAAAATGCTAACCCGAACATGCGGAGGGCAGAACCTCGGGAACAACCACCCCCTCGAGGGGTAATTAATATGATATCGGGTGGGCCTACAGACGGAGACTCCAACCGGGCCAGGAAAGCTAGCAGCAGAAGGTTGGAGAACATGGAGATTAGTAGCATTAGAACACGCTCAGGACCAATGATTACTTTTGGACCCGAAGACATGAAGGGAGTGGCTGATCCACATAATGATGCTTTGATTATCCGAGCTATGATCGCCAATTACGAGGTTGCTCATATCTTTGTGGACTCCGGAAGTTCTGTCAACGTTCTGTTTAAAGAAGCAATTGATCAGATGGACTTGGGCGAAACACGGTAGAGCCTATCTCCACGGCTTTGTTTGGATTCACGGGGCATGCAATACACCCCCTTGGAGTCGTCAATCTCCCTCTCTCTTTGGGGAGTGGGGATACTAGAAAGACCCGAATTATCAACTTTGTGATAGTTGATGCCCCTTCATCATACAATGTTATCATGGGGAGACTAGCCATGGCCGCTTTCATGGCAATCGCCTTGGCTCTACACCAGAAAATCAAGTTCCCCGTCGGAGAAGCTGTAGGAGAGGTTAGGTAGATCAGAAGACTTCTCGAAAATGTCATGTGGAAGAAGTAAGGGTTGAGCAGAAATCGGTTAAAATTGAACATCAAAGTCGACCTGAATCCAGGAGATTCGATCAATTACATATAATTGAAGAAGCAGGGGAGATTACTTCGGAAGACGTGTGTGAGGAGCTTATCCTAAATCCCCCATCTGGAGTCATGAAGATAGCTCGGACCTTGGAAGAGCCCTTGAAAGAACAATTGGTCCAATGTTTGGAGAAAAATAAAGATGTATTTGCTTGGTGTCCGTCCGAACTCCAAGGGGTTAGGAGGGAGGTGATGGAGCATAAGTTGAATGTCTTGAACGAATGCCGACCTGTGATACAGAAGAATAGACATTTCGGCCCCGAAAAAGACGCTATCATCAAGGAACAAGTGCAGGATTTATTAAGAGCAGGACACATTCAAGAAATCTATTTCCCGACATGGTTATCTAATGTGGTCTTGGTTTCTAAGTCGGCTGAAAAATGGCGGATGTGTGTGGACTTCCGTGACTTAAACCGGGCTTGCCCTAAAGACTGTTATCCTTTCCCGAGGATAGATCAATTGGTCGATTCCACGGCAGGACACGAGCTCCTTTGTTTCCTCGATACATATCAACGATATCACCAAATTCCCTCGGCGGAAAAGGACAGAAGCAAGGTCAGTTTTATCACATCTGATGGGACATTCTGTTATGTAGTAATGCCATTTGGATTAAAGAATGCTGGCGCTACCAATCAGAGGCTTATGGATAAGGTCTTCAAAAATCAGATTGTGAAGAACGTTGAGGTCTATGTGGATGATATATTGATCAAGTCCAAAGTCGTCGACCAGTTTGTGACGGATCTGGATGAAACCTTTAAGACTCTGCGGGAGTACACGTTGAAGCTGAACCCTAGCAAGTGTGTGTTCGGGGTTCAGACGGGGAAATTTTTGGGGTACATGATGACTCGCAGAGGCATTGAGGCTAATCCAGAAAAAGTGCAAGCACTATCCTCTATGGGTTCTCCTCGAAACATCCAAGAAGTGCAGCGATTGACAGGAAGGATCGCCGCTCTAGCCCGATTCATATCTCAATCCGCAGATCGAAGTTTCCCATTCTTTAAGGTACTTCGGAAAACTAAAAATTTCGAATGGAACGATCAGAGTGAGAAAGCATTGCAGGAGCTGAAAACTTATCTTAGGGAACTCCCTATCTTGAACAAACCCGTCCTTGGAGAGGAGCTCTTCGTGTACTTGGCAGTCACTCCTCAGGCTGCAAGTTCGGTTCTAGTCAGAAGAGAGGATGCAGTTCATCAGCCAGTCTATTTTGTGAGTCACGCTTTAAAGGGGGCAGAGCTCAATTATACTACTAAGGAAAAGTTGGCCTTGGCCCTCGTCATCATGGCCAGAAAATTGAGGCCTTATTTCTTATCACATCCTATCACTGTCCTCACTAACAGCGTCCTGGGGAAGATTGTCTCACATCCAGATACCTCTGGAAGATTGATTAATTGGGTTACCAAGCTCAGTGAATACGATATCAAGTTCGAGCCTAGAACTGCTATTAAAGCCCAGGCTTTAGCCGACTTTCTGGCGGAAACTGTTCAAGTATCGGAGGAAGAACAATGGAAGATCTTCGTGGATGGTTCTTCTTGTCGAACAGGAAGTGGGGTCGGAATCGTGATGATATCTCCTTGGGGGGAAGAGACCAAGGTGGCAGTGAGGCTGAACTTTCGAGCCTCCAATAACGAGGCCGAATACGAAGCACTTTTGATCGGACTAAGGGCTGCCCGAAGCATGGGTGTTACTCGGGCCGTCCTCTATTTTGATTCTCAATTGGTAATACAGCAAATTAAGGGTAAGTTCGAAGTGAAAAATGAGAAAATGGTCAGATACGCCCAAGCTATTGAAAAAGCTAAGGAGGACTTCTCAGAGTTCATCATGAAACAAATCTCTCGAACTGAGAACGAAGCGGCAGATAGGTTGGACAAGATGGCCAGTTTTCTTGATCATCCCACGGAACCAGAGCTAGTCGGACAAGAGCTTGTCTCGCAAATTGATCATCTTCAAGCTGAGAAAGTAGATATGTTGGAAGAAGATTGGAGATACGAGATTCAGCAATACTTATGTCATGGGAAAGTCCCGGCTGAACCAAAAAGAGCTCGAGAAGTCAAGAGGAGAGCACTCCGTTTCTCGCTCTTGGATGGAATACTGTATAAGAGGTCTTTTTCTAGACCTCTCTTGAAGTGTTTGGGTCCAGAAGAAGCTGATTATGTGCTTCGAGAAATCCACGAAGGATGTTGTGGTAATCACCTCGGGAGTATAGCTTTGGCTTGGAAGGCTTTGATGGCAGGCTTCTTCTGGCCAACCATGAAATAAGACGCGCTAATGATGGTGAGGTCCTGTTATAATTGTCAAAAGTATGCTAATTTACAATGGCAACTAGCCGAACTTATGAGGTGAGTTGTCTCCCCCTGCCCTTTCGATCAATGGGGCATAGACATTGTGGGACCATTTCCCATAAGCACAGGTCAAAGGAAATTCTTATTAGTAGCAGTAGATTATTTCTCTAAATGGGCGAAAGCCAAGAGAGATCTTAAAATTTTTATGGAAGAACCTGGTGTGTCGTTTTGGGATACCAAGGAGGCTTATATCTGACAATGGGAGATAGTTTTCTGGTTCTAAAATTCGGGAATGGTGTAAGGAGATGAAGATAGAGCAGATATTTACATCGGTGGCTTATCCCCAAAGCAATGGACAGGTCGAGGTCACTAATAGATCCATTGTGCATGCTCTTAAAATACGTCTGGACTCTGCTAAAGGGAAATGGGTAGAGGAATTACCTAGTGTATTGTGGGCTTACCGAAAAACGGCTCGGATCGGAACTGGAGAAACACCGTATAACTTAGTGTATGGTACTGAGGCTGTCCTGCCAGCAGAAATCGGACAAGAAAGTGCTCGGGTGATAGGATATGGACCAAATAACGATGAATGGAGGGCCATGGATTTGGACCTAGTAGAAGAAAAGAGAAATCGAGCAGCTGTTCGGATGGCTGCTTACCAGAAGAGGATGGCTCGAGCATATAACAAAAGGGTGCGGCCCCGGTTGTTCGAAACAGGAGATCTGGTCATGAAGATAATCCAGTTTCAGGGAGAGAGAGGGAAATTAGACACGAAATATGAGGGACCCTACAAAGTTATTGGGAAAGCAGGAATTGCAGCTTACTATTTAGAAGATGCTGAGGGAAAGAAAACAAGTGCCCGTGGAACGTACAACACTTGAAGAAATATTATGCTTAGTCATAGTCTCAACCCATCATGTTAGTTTTGTCTTTTATTTTATGAAATTATGTATTTATTTTCAAAATCATGAATAAGATTGGGCGTTGATATATAAACTTTCTTAATCGAAATAAACCTATAAAAGTCCGACCTCGCGCTCGGCGATAAAAATAAAAGTCCGACCTCGCGCTCGACAATAAAGAGAGTCTGACCTAGCGCTCGGCACGATTAAAAGTCCGACCTCGCGCTCGGCAATAAAGAGAAAGTCCGACCTCGCGTTCGGCACGATTAAAAGTCCGACCTCGCGCTCGACAATAAAAAGAAAGTCCGACCTCGCACTCGACATGATTTAAAGCCCGGTTTCGAGCTCGAAAACAAGAGAAAAATTCGATACCACATTCGACAATGAGATATAAAGGAAACCGAAACATTTACTTAGTCACTTAAAATTAAAGACATAGTTTCAAACATTGGGAAACCTGACTGAAAAAGACATAGAACACGAGGAATACAAATGTATTGAGCAAGAAGAGCTTGAGAAATAAAAGGCATTGTTCGGCGGGCCCCCTCACTTCCTCCCGGATGTCTGGGCCTTCATTCTCTGTTGCCCATCCCTTCCTCCTCAGGCATGTCTTTCAAAGCCTTAAACACATCGAGGAAGGAAAAAGGGTGTTCGGCTTCGGAATACCCGTGGGCCCGTATTTGAGCAATACCTCCATTAAACCCATGCTCGAAGTAAGAAGTGGCTTTGTCCGAGCACAGCGAATCAAATTCCGAAAAGTGGATGAACTCTTCCTTCTTCTGAAGCCACATGGCCTCGGCTTCATGGTCTTTTTTCCGCAGTTGTTCCTCGAATTGAAGTGCCTTCTGCTCAGCCCAAGCGGCTTTGTCCTCCAAGACTTGTGCCTGAGCTCGGGCAGCTTCGAGTTCGGCTAGGAAAGCCACCTTCTCTGCCTCACTTTTCGTGTGGAGATCCTCCATCCGCTTCATGAGTTCCCCATGTCGACCGAGGACATCATTCATTGATTTTTGGGAGGAACTAGCCATCTCCCGAGCTCCACATATCCGACCAGTGACTTCGCCTCCCCCCAAACCAGAGCCTGCGAAACCAAGGCACACATAAAAAAAAAAAACTAGTGATGCGAAAGAAACAAAACTAGTTACCTGCATAAAGTTAAGAGACATAGCCTCTATGGCTTGAAGGTCGGTGGCAGCCTTCACCACGGCAAGATCTTCAGAGGAGACCAGGTGCCGAACAAAATTTAGTGCGTCCGGTCTGGAAGGATGGGCTATGAAGGAGGTCCCATGGTCGAGGGGTGCCTCCAGCTCAACCTCTTCGGAATCATGGTGGTCACGAACGGGGAAGGACTGTGTATCCTCTTCCCAGAGCCTTGGGGAGTCGGGAACGAGGCAGTGGTCTGGAGAGTCTTCTTCATTGGCTGCCCATCAGACTCCATGGGCACTTTCTTTTGTTTCCCTTTGGCCTCAGCAGTGGAGGATTTTGAAGAGACTCCTATCTCAGCTTTCCTCCTCTTCATGTTTTGGAGCATTTCCGACTTCATGATCCTTTTGTTTGTAAAAATAAAATAAAAAAAAAGAAGAAAATGAAGATGTTGGGGAAGGGGAGACATAAGAAGCAGAAGAAACATGGAGTCAGCATTATATGGGTTTTCGATGGAAAAGTAGAAAGGCTGAGGAAAATATACCTATGTCCCCCTCCACTTCGACTCCTTTTTTGCAGAACCTAAATTCACAAAGAAGATCATCCTGGACCAGGCTCTTGACGTCAAAACATCTTTCCGAGATACTAGCGAGGAAGCGGGTCAGGTCGATGGCACGCCTGGTGCGGGGGGATCTCTAAGGGTTAAATGCTCGGCCCAAGCCATATCGCAGTGCCAAGGAAGAGGCTCGGACTCCACATAAAAATATCTGTTCATCCAACCTTTGTGAGATGAAGGGTTCCCGCCCAAAAAATCACACCCGGGCCGGGGTGATAGGTAAAATCGACCAAATTCTTTCCTTTTGATTTTCACAAAGCGATCTAATAAGGCTACGGAGAGGGGTATATCGAAATACCTAAGCAATATTCCTAAAGCCAGAAGCGTTCTAAAGGAATTGAGAGCTAATTGACTAGGTCATATTAGATAGTGATCACAGAGGCACTGAACTATCCTGTGGATAGGAAACCGAAGACCCATCTCCAGTTGGTCCAAGTAAAATGTGCAATATCCGTCGGGGGGAGATGAGCCCTATCTGTAATCTCAGGGATCGGAATATCAATATCCGAAGATAATCCCGATAACTCTCTAATCCTAGATACATCATCGAACCCTAGGATCGAAGCCTTAATTTCGTACCAGGGAAGCTCCACCGAAGTCCTCGAAGGGGAGGGGGAAGAAGTGCCTATAGCTTCATCCATGCCTTAACCAAAGTATTGCAA
This sequence comes from Primulina tabacum, assembly GCF_025594145.1. Classification (NCBI taxonomy): domain Eukaryota; kingdom Viridiplantae; phylum Streptophyta; class Magnoliopsida; order Lamiales; family Gesneriaceae; genus Primulina; species Primulina tabacum. The sequence continues at coordinate 33,174,597 of NC_134560.1, read as the reverse complement.
TTAACACAGGAAGAAGAACTTACCAAAGTTGTCAAGAAGAACAGAGTTGGGAGCGAGAGGTTACAGAACTCAAGACAGTTGGCCGAACCGAGAACGTCGAAAGGGCGGGAGACACTTTGTAACTTGGGAGAGAAATTGAGAGAATGGTGAGATTTTAGAATGAAGGGAAGGCCATATTTATAAGAAGGTAAGACGAAGGAGAGCCGTCCGATTAAATCAAGAATAGACGAATAGGATCATGCCTGTTCAAAGGTCTCGGGATCCGTACCATCGTCTGATCCTATCCAACCAAAATCTTTCAAATAACTTGAACGGTCTAGATCTTCTCGCAACCAATATTGAACTCAAGGGCTTAAAGCTCAATCATAGCAATTTACTGGTCTAAAATTCAATACTTCTTTTATACCACAAGGGGGGGTTACTACTGATGCCCCAAATATTCAACCGCGCTTGAGTCCTATTTCATCCCGAGGACCTTAAACGTAACTCATCGGGCACGACTCGTCCGAATTCGGTACCATCTCTAAACGAGCTCAGCCGTTCTTCTTGAACACATTGGTCGAGCACCAAGCTCGGCCGAACCACTGATTGCCGAGCCCTGGTGCTCGGCCAAGTCTTGGACAGAGCTCGGCCGAGCACCAGGGTAGGGCTCGGCCAAGCCCTAGTGGCCGAGCCCTGGTGCTCGGCCGAGCCCGAGGTAGGGCTCTAGGGCTCGGCCACGCCCGAGGTAGGGCTCGGCCAAGCCCTAGTGGCCGAGCCCTGGTAGTCGAGCCCTGAACAGCGTTCAACCAAACCACAGGTATCCGAGCCCAACCAGCGTCCGGAACAGGGTTCTGTCAAGCACAGGTGCTCGTGACATGAATCTCAGGCCCAAGTGTCATGTTCCTATCCTAAGAACTTTGTCACATGTCAAAAGCGTGAATAATCTGTAAATATGCTAGAATCTCGCCGTTTGATTAGATGTGACAAGAAATCCAGCCCGAACTTGCAGTGATTGGAGAAGAATTTAAGGAAATTTACCTAAAATAGACCTCGACACGGTATGGGAAGAAGTCCTCTCTACCACTATAAATACCCATTTCTATTTCATGGTCGAGGAATCAAGATATTATCTTTCACAGATCGCATCTTCCCATTTCTTTATCCGATTAAAAGATCAAAGTGGTCGCGTCGGAAAAGTTTTCGACGTCTTCCAATATCCATTAGTCTGTATAGACCGGTAGTGTTCCACCCATTCCGGTTCAAACATTGTTGATCTGAATCTCAAGCTCACCAGACCGAACCCAGAGAAAATTTGGTATCATCAAAAACCTTTGATGTCGATTAGGTTTAGATATGTGAGAACTTCATGGATGTCACTTGTCAGTGATATGATAAGAGATGAGGACCTTGTTTTGCCCAAGTTTAACTATTTTGTAAATGGAATGAATTCCCACTATATGCATCACAGACTCTGTGTAATATTAACAAACTTGTGACTAATATGGTGCCCACCTCAAGATCTAGGACGTCCAGTGCCATGTAGCTGAGTATCTTAAAACTTAAAGAAAAAGTAATTCAAAGACCAATCCAAAGGTTTGTCAAAGGATGTGTCCAAAGAGTCAACCGAATCATGTGATGTAATGTAGTCATTGGTTGCTCAAAAGTTACTTATAGAAAACCTGTTTAATTATGACAATATTGAAAATGATGGAGATAGAGGCTTGCTTTTTCAAAGTTTTGTTGAACAACTAAGGTACTCATGTGTTATTATACAAATTTAGATATAAAATAATTTGACTTTGTAAATCGACACAATTAAGTACCAACAGATAAAATTGAATATAGAAAACATGGGAGTGACCAATGGCTGCAGAAGATGAAGAACACATATGTGCAGTAGATTGGACAAAGGGTTCAGCAAGTGTCGGCATAATCGGTAATTCACTTGACATAGTGAGGGCTCGGGCTGTAGAAAACAACAATCCATGAGGAAGGGACACTCACAGTACTTGATCGAGGGAGATGCGCCTGAGAGAGACTTGATCCATAACGTTTCTTTGGGTGGCGATAGCATAGGGAATAGCAAATAGGAATCCGGACGACGACTTTCACAAAGGTGGCAGTTGGGTAGCCCTCGATTGCAAATGGAGTTAGCGACGACAATATATAGAGTCTTAGCAGATAGAGGAACGACTAAGCATGGTTGCGATGTGCTATGCACAAGGAATGGCTAGAAGGTCTTGAATGTTGTTGGTGAGTGTTGGAACCATTTTAGTAAAAAAAAAAACCATAGTTTATGGAGAAATTTTGGGGAAACGAAGTGAAAAAACGAGACAAAAATGTTTTGAATTGAACTGATGGGCCAAATGATAATTAAGAGTATCATATCTTAGTTGATCCAAGTCAGTGATATGATGGTGAAAATCAAAGAATAATTGGATCGAAGAATTATACGGGCATTTTGGTCCAATGGGTCAGTCAATATCTGTGGGGACATTTGTTTGTTTGTGCTCAAATTTAATTTCGCCAATAGATTTTGCCCAAGACAATAAGTTGAGCCCAATAATCAACCTATTAATTATTTGAAAATTGTTTATTGAAATTTGAATTAGAAGTTAGCGACACGTTTTAGAGTAGTGGAGAAGTGAAGAGTTGAATAGCCAGAGGGTGGAAACTGCATGCACAATAAAACAAAAGAAATCATAAACAGAAAAAAAAAAAACAACACAAATCACTGAACAACACTGCAGTATCAAATCTACAAATTAATCAATCCATTTCAAGCATTTTCTCATATTTCTAGCCTAATTTTCAAGATTTTCTTATCAACTTTGTTTAGTTTTTATGTTTATTTTGATTTCTCTTGGTTTTGTAAATACATTAATCATGTATAGGAATTGTTTATCGTATTTCACCTTTCAATTTCAGTAAATTTTTCATTTCAATTCCTTTTTGTGTGTGCATATTAGCTTAGGAGATTAGAACCAATAATCAAATTAGAAATTCATTCTTGTTTGATTATTATGAGTCATATTGTTTTAGTTTTTCACACAAATTGGTGCTTGTAGCACTTGACACACCCGCATTCTATAAAATTGTATAAAAACTATCTAAAATTTGTTCTTGCCCCCCTTAATTTTTCAATATATTTTTGGCAAAAACTCGTGTGAGACGGTCTCACGAATCGTATTTTGTGAGACAGATATCTTATTTGGTTTATCAATGAAAAAGTATTACTTTTTATGTTAAGAGTATTACTTTTTATTGTGAATATCGGTAGGATTGATCCAGTCTCCACATATAAAGATTCGTGTGACCGTCTCACAAGAGACTCATTCTATATTTTTTTGCCCTCTCAACTTTGTTTTTTTGACTTTGTCCCTGCTTTTACCAGTCTACTCATATTTATTAATACATTACTACTTCCAACAATTTTCAAATCTGTGTGAAAATATAAATTATAGGTGAGATGGAGAAAGTATTTAAATTTCAATTTCGGGGAATGTTTAAAAATAAGATTTGCAAATTTTTTTGGGATCTTAGAGGGAAAAATAATGATATGATTGTAAATGGGCTTGGTTAAGGAAGAAAATAAAAACAGGCTTGAATTTTGATTCCATGGGCTTAGATTTTGGTGGCCATAAGAGGAGAGTTCTCCACGCCTGCCGCCGCCAGGGAACAAAAATCTCACTAAGCCCAAGCTCCGCCCCAAACCCACCACAAGTAGGACATTCTGCAACTTCCTCCGCCTGTCCCAGGCAAGTCGACGGCCCTCCTCCATATCGGAGCAGTGGCAAAACGAAGGGAAAACCCCAAAACAGCGGAGTTAGCGCAAGGAACGCGAAAGCATCGAGTCTGAGCACTGATTTTTTTATAATAGAAGTCATCAAGTGACGTTCATAGGTGGTTTTTGATCAATGCCCAGGCCTCAAAAGGTATAATCCTCGGCCCTCGTTTGTTTCGTTGAAAGTTTCATGATCTGGGCTGTTTTTTTTTGTTGTTTAGAGTACACCCGGGCGGTCTAATCATGCATGTTTTGGGTCATTAGTTGTCCACATGCTAATATTGTATCCACCATTATTGTTTGCTTATGCCTTTTATTAACACCCGCAACGCGTGTGTATCGAATAGATAGCTAGTGTGCATATATGTATCACAAAATGAGACGCCATTGCTCTAGGAACAGAGGCTTAAAGTGAGAGAGGTGAAAGAAATCGTGAAGCAGCCTAAGATGGAGGTAGCTCAAGAGATTGAGACTCCATTATCCAGTATAATTATACCACAAGAATGGTCTGATGCTACCGAATCGATAGTGAACAATTCTGTTTCTTCAATCCCTCCAATTGCTATTGTCTGCGGTCCTAATAATTGCGGGAAAACAACTTTCTCTCTCAATCTCGTCAATGTTTTACTGCAAAGGTACGTTTTTTACCTTGTTAATGATAACTTTTTATGAGCGCTGTTTCGGTTTTTGATGGGAACATGGTTAGTTTATGGACGGTTTTGTATGAAGAGGTTGCAACATTTTGTTGTTTGAAGTTAATTACTGAATTGGTCTCTTTGTAATATATTTAGTCTATCACAATGGGTTTTGCGAATTCATTGTACTATTTAGCTAGTTTCTTTACATGAGTATGATAGATGTTATATGGTTAGAAGATTAGTGGTCTTTGATAATTTGTACATGCTGCTGTGTCTGAAAGGTTTGAAACCTGATAACTTTTGGAGGGACACCTCTTGCAGCCCAACTTTATTGTGCCGGGCATGGTTATCTCATCCATTTTTGTCTATGTTTTATGAAAAGGTAGAAAGGAGAGAGAGTTTTGAGCGAAGTTAGTTATAAGCGAGGACTCACATTGAGAGAATAAGCTGGACCTATTAGGTGTACCTACATAGAATAAATTAATTAATCTAAAGTAGTGAATTGATTTTTTGATCCATGAATCCTTTTCTAAGGAAATTATATAGTTATGTTATATAGGGTCAACGTGACAAAGAATCTTATTCAAACATGAAACAAAAGTTAAGAGGAAAGCTATTGAAACTAAATGTTTTTTTCAAACTTCATGCATGCATGTTCATAAACAATTGTTGAAAGACATTTTTTCGATTCACCACCAGCAGAAGTTGAGACTATTGAGTTCTTCTTTTGCAGGCACAAGAAAGTGGCTTATCTTGATACTGATGTTGGTCAGACAGTATTTACTCCTCCTGGTCTCCTGTCACTTACTATGATCGACGAAATAACTCCAGGTACAATCTCTTGATTGCTTCCACTATTGTTTGTTGGTGGTTATTTTTATTTTGATATTGTGTGGTTAATATGCTGATCGGTTCTATATTCTTTTTTTTTTCTTATTTAGATCTGATACGTCCATGCTTGAAAATTCCTGAACGGTATTGCATCTCTAATTCACTAGATTATTTTGTGTTGGTGTTGTCCAACTTTTTATTTAGTGAACACTTATTATCACAAAGGTGATGATGAATTGATTATATGGTACATGTTTCTATTTGAATGTCTTTGTTCAATTGATTTACGTTTTTAAAACTACTTTTTGCTTGCATGAAAGTCTCTAGGAAAAATCCTTCAGAAAAAAACATCAAGGTAGAATAACGAGTCAAATTTGGGCTCTTATGCGGCTATTGTGTTCTTGGCTTATTTGTTGTGAAAATTTAAGAGTATTCTTTGTTTTTGTCCAAAAAGGTATTATATTACATCTTTCAATTATTCACTCTCAATGCTCAATGTGCTTACCATTGTTTATCCTTGCTGTGGTTTTACAACGACTAGTAAGTTGATATAATGAATAATATATAATTCGAGCATAATAAATTGGAAGATATAATTAACACTGATTGTTTTTAACTCCACTTATATTGTAGAACTTGAGTTAAATGTTGATGAAACAAGAATGTCGAATCTTATCCATTCGAAATGATACCTTTTAGTATTGTTTATTATTTAATTTAAGAAAATTAAAAGTACAAACTATTAAAACACTAGGTTTTTTGCCTTTATGTATTGATTGCTGTTGACATAAAAATCTGTGAGCTGTGGCACCATCCACATTTTTAACCTCTGGCTAATTATAATTTATATTTATGTTAAACAATGTAAGAACTTGTGAAGCTCGATACATGAGAGTGTTATTTGTCCTGTTCAATATGTCCCAGAATTCGTAATTGACTGGGTGAAGTGACGGTGAACTTGGGTAGTTATATCACTAGTCGATTTGTATGTCTGCGTGTCCGTGTGGCCAACTCACATGCCCCAATTAACGGTGCTCAGTATTTGATATGTTCTGCGCATCGATTAATTTCAAATATTTGGCTCAACAATGTTATCTCACTCATGGCGGTTCATTTGCCAAGCCCGTTCCAAAATTTATTAACTCTTCTCTCAATTCTCAACCAAAGTTATATACTATAGTTCACTGGTTATGAATTGGGTTCTGTAAGTTATGCAATTTTTTTGCTGTTTATATATGTTTTTCTAGTCAAATCTATTGTAGTAAACTGTAATTCACTATGACTTTTGACATCTCGTTTCAGATGCTTTTTCTTTGGTGACATCTCCTCGAAAAGGGACCCAGAATTGTATCTCTCTTATATATTTAACCTGTTTGATCACTACCTGAAAGAATACCATATGAATGACAACACAAACTGTCTGGGTGATGCTGGTTTTCCGCTTGTAATAAATACCCCTGGATGGGTCAAAGGTTTGTAATTTATCGTTCTTTTCTTTCTTATTGTTATAACACTAGTAATTTTAATGTTATAAATTTGCTTTGTGCCTAAGGAGTAATAGTCTTTACTTCTACTATAGCTCATTACATGCTATCTCTTTTGTTTTATGTGCAGGTATAGGTTATGAAATATTGGTGGACATGATAAAATATATGTCTCCTACCCATGTTGTCAAGATTAAGATTTCACGTGTAGCAAAGAATTTACCAGCTGGCGCATTTTGGACAAGTGAGGGGGTTATGGATACTAATCATGTCATTGAGATAAATACTGCTCTCCAGGATCTTTTACATAGATCGTATGAACTAATACTCTGATCTTCATGTTAATCACTTGTTTTATGAATCAAAATTGCATTAAATTTTGATCATTCGATTCTATTTGAAAAAATCTTAGTCAATTATTGATTGGCATGAATTATATTACATGGGAGTACAATGAACTTATAGATGGATTCAACATAAAAATAGAAAGAAATTATTGACCCTTATTCCCGTGGTTTGGTTCAGTAATAAGAAATGATTTGGGATTGTAAATTTAATTCTTCTTCTTTAGTGTTCAACAATCACAAGGTCAACTTCTTTATGCTTAGGAATATTAAACAGGTTGAGAACAAATCATACTAGGAAACAGATTGAGAAGGTAGTTGAAATGATTTCCTAATTTTGCCTTATCAATTGCCATGTTATCTGATTTGATCCATTTTTAAGATCCATAGCTTTTATGTTCTTTTGTCTAATCTGTCGACTAGATGTATTCTTCTCCCAAAGATCACCATGTAACATTTCATCATGACTGACAACATGAATTTAATCAGTCAATCTTCAAAAATTGTTGATTCTGCCTTGTGTACTTGACAATACCTCTCCAGGGTGCCGGTACAAAGGGATGCTTCTTGCCTTCGAGATTTGCGGGTAATGGAATACTTCAGGCAATGCTTTCCCAATGAGAGAAATCTCACGAGAAAGAAACTTGGTCTTGCACTAGTTGCTCTTCCTCCTTATGAATTTCCGATTTCAAGTGTAAAGATAAAACATCTTCATTGTCAGGTATGTCTGACCATGTGGCCATTAACATTGATGGTTCCTTTTAGTTTAGAATGATTCTTAAAATTGAATTATGCCTGACAATTTATTTAGTTTTGTGCGAAGAAATGTATCTGAATGTTTTACTTTAGTTTATATTTATGTACCATGTATTGTATGGTTGACTTTCTTATCAAAAAGGAACATTTGTCTTCTTTTAGGTCCCCAAGACAGAAGTTTTCTATAGCTTGAATGCTACTATTGTTGGTCTAGCGATTGCTTCCGATGTTACCGAACAATTACCTCAATGTGTTGGTCTCGGACTTGTTAGAGCCGTCGACCCATCGAAGGGTATGCTGTATATTATTACCCCTGTTCCACAGCAGACTCTGGACGACGTCGATCTCTTTCTTCAGGGGTACATTCAGATTCCTACATGTTTTTTGAAGGTGCCCGTTTTCACAGTTTCTTTTCAAAATGATTGTTTTAGTATAAATTTTGACAAGATTGGCCAGAAAATTTGTGATCATAGGTCTTTGAATCACATGGAAGTTTGTTTCCAAGTTGATTTTTATTCCTAGCGATAATAGATTGAAGTAACCGAGTTTTCATTTCTTCCCTCAGGTTCCAGGCTATATTTCCCCGTACATGTCTCGCAATGTTATCAGCTAGAAGATCCTTTATTTCGAAGATTTTGCTTTATTTAATGATTACACTTTATATAGCTTCAACATATTAGAATGTTTAGTTTCTTATTTCGCTGCCAACATTTTTTGCGATATTTACGAATTTCGTTTGAACAACTATATCCATGTGATCTTTTATGGTTATAGGTTGACTAAAATCGAACCTATATGCTATTCCTGTAGATAAATATATCACGTGCTTCTACCAATGCAAAAAATCGAGGCATTGCTATTCCTATAGGCTTAAGATCGCATTAAGGCAACCATGCCCAAGTTTTTAGATGTTTTGGTGTGATAATATAGTTAGAAGTTTGGTTAAAACACTCAAATTTATGCTAGACGAAAGCAACATATTTAATACTTCAGTACGTCTTTAAGCGAAATTCTTCCTTTTTCCCCATCCAGTAAAGAACTCAAATACTGAGGAAGGGGACAGTAAACAAGGGAGGTCGGCTTTTTCCAAAGAAAAATATGGCCACTATGCTGAATTATTGACATTCATGTGGCTAGTCGCAAGCCATTTAGCCCTGAAACTAGAATAAACACACTCAAACAAATCACAATACACCAATATCAATCGTACAACTCGAAAACATGTTTAAATTCACTACATAAAAATGGGAATGACTAAGAAACTCAATCATTTGTGGGCATAGAACCGGCCTTGGTAGATAGTTTTCCTAGATAGAATACACCTCTGTAGGACAAAATCGATATGTGAACCATAAGATAGGACGGATCTTGATATACTTAATAAATAAGATACATGGCCAGAAACAATGAAAGACGGAGCTGGAGCACACAAACCCCGGAGAGGTAAAGTAGCCCCACCAACTATACTGAGTTTTATGGCTCTGACATGGCAGCAGAAGATTGCCGGAGTCTACGTTGGTGCACATCCCAGTTATACACACGAGCGATAGTAACCTGGAAAACGGTACTAGCTCAAGAAACATATAGAGCAGAAAAAATGTGACGCACGATGTGGTTTAGAGTGATTTATTACACATTCACAACTCATTTTGTATCTTCTGGGAAAAAAACTTTCAAATTTCAAGGTATTCCCCTAATTTATGATGGAACATGTAGACAAATACGTCCGTTGGAATTGCAAAAAAGGACAACATGAATTTCTATGCATTACCAAGTCACTATTATTTCATCCTTTGAATTTGTAGTTCACCTAAGCGAAAAGACCTCAAAATGATAATACCCATGCATCACCTGAGTAATAGTCACTTGATCCCTTAGGAATAGTAGATCAGCAACAAGAACTTCTAAACTTGCTTTGGCATTCTCCAAATTTTTTTGAAGCAGGGTAGCCGCCTGCACGATGAAGTTTAAAGAACTCATATATAGTCATATGTATTGCAGGAAAACAAAAAAGTAAAAGGCCTCTTCAGATGTTAAGTAGTACCTCTTCACGTGAATATTCCAACATAACATTCGCTCCGAGCCATAGACAAACAGAATCTGTATTTTCAACACGAGCTCGGGAATAGATGCCTTCGGAGATTTCAAAATCAGCAATAATTTCCTACAATCAACAAAGAGCAAGGCACTGAACATAGGCAGCTCAAATACACAATCATGATCAAAAAATGAAAGTGGAGCATATTGGTTGATTTTTTTTTCCAAAATAGAAAGGTTGATTTGAACACCAAAGGTTTTGCATTACATGCGGAAAAAAATAAGTTAAATCATCTCAAACCCCAGGAGACCGGGACAAGAAAAACAGGCTTGAAGCATCTTAGCTGTAATCTCCGGTAAGTTTGTCCACTAGAGATAAACTCGAGCAACAGCCAGAAATGGTCTCAAATCATATAATATTTTCATAGGTATATGTGTGATGAGCTTTGTGACCGACATAATTGAAATAAAGTATTCGGTCGAGTAAACTAAAATCTTCCTGCATACCCTAAGAACACCAAATATGGATTAATTGATTCTAAACCAGCAAAGTCAAAGGAGAACCCAAATAGTTAAACAGACAAACTTTATGGTAAACGATATGCACGAGAGGAAGAATCTATTTGCAATTGAAGCACCTGAAATTTAAATTGTCTATTAATTTTCAGACTCACGTATCTCTCTCATACAAACAAGAAACGACAGCACAAAGTAAAATAAACTTCCCCAAATTCTCAAAAATCAAGGAGTGACAAACCAATCAGCACGATAATACATCAATTGGATTTCCATAACATAAGTATCAGGCTCAAGTCACACCAAATGCTGTATCGGTAAAACTTCTGTTTTTTTTCTCCATGAGGTCTTGGAACAGTTTCCAAGGAAAGAGTGCAACACATATTGCCAAGTCTATTTTACTTCGAGTTAAACTAAATAAATTTTAGTTATATAAGCATGAATCACCAATAAACTAACAAAAGAGATCATTTTTCATTTTAAAGAATGCATATTTTTCCAAAATTATAAATTCAACCTTTCTGCATTATTAATCTAATTAAATTACACATCAAAGGTCCAAAAAGATTAAAAAACTAAAAAACAATCTCAGTTTAAGAACAAACCTGACCGGTGTCCTTATTAGCTTGCAAAGTTGCAACAGCGTCTAAGCATTTCTCAATGTCCGGAATTTTTGCCTACAGTGATAAAGAAATTCAAATTTCAGAAAACACCTAGATGTTAGGAGCCGTAAAAAAAACCATGATTTGGCAGATTGTGGAAATTACGGATTTGAGTTTCTAAACAGTAACATAGCAAAAGTCAACTGCATACAATATGGTTGACTTTCTTACTCTCGTAATTGTATCACCATGTACAAGATCTAAAGAGAAGTAAGAAAAATAACACATAGATGCTAAGGAAATTATTTCAAATGTGAAGCATCGCATGAAAGTGTTTGACTAGCTTATGCTACGAATCTTATAAGTACAATGAGTTAACAAATTTTTTAAGCTTCTGGTGTTGCAACTTGTTTATGCAGTAAGCTATCAATTTATTAGGAAAAAAATATGCTCTAAGAGCTGATATGATGCATTTATGGTAGCATTGAAACTAATGCTGTGGAAACTAGAAAAGGGAGGATGAGATCTTAAATATAAGTCGGGATCCCTCAGCTTTATCTAAGAGCTTTTACGCTCTTCTCATCTTGTGTTGGAACTTTGGAAGGTCTTACTTTCAAAAAAAGTAGGCAACACTTTAATGTATCATATAAGCTCTCAAACAACTATATATGAATATATTAAATACACACTAAAAATGAGAATATGCAGCACTTGAGAAATGCCACTCATTTCACTTTTGCTTGCAACTTTGGAACCAGACAAACTTCGGCACTTGCAGCAAGGAAAAATTAAGAGGACTTGAGAATTTGCATAGAAACAGGCAAACCTGAAGATCCCTCTGCTGTGCAAGAAGCTTCATTTCCACCACTCTATATTGCTGAAGCCTGCCAAACATTTATAGAAAGAAAAGGAAATTTGGAAAGTTGGAAGGAAAAACGATGATAACACAACATGGATAAGAAAAATTTCAGAGGAAATAGCAATCACTATGATAAAAATTGGTAAGAGATTCCTCCTAACTTTCAAAACTTCTCAAGAAAACTAATCCTTGAATACTGCAAGCATGGCCAAATCATAGTAATTAAAAGGGCACGGCGCATTAAAGTGATCGAGTGTCCTGGGGCTTTAAGCGCAAAGTGAGGCGCAAGTTTTACAAAAATAAAGCGTCAATAAATAAAATATTCTCAAAAAATAAATAAATTCAATTCTTTTTAAGTGTGATACATGAAACATCAAATATTATACATCCAATCAAATATTAAAATGAGGGCAAAGGGCAGAGGCGAAATAAGACGAGGGAAAATGCAACGTGAACGTAAGTGTTTCCTAAGTCCTTTATTCCTGTAAATAGAGGATAATTACCCTCTCTATCTAGAATTTTTTTTAGAAAGGTCTACTTTTCTACGATGCGCATAGAAGCACAAGCGTCATGGAAGCCATGCACTTTGGAGCGCGATTAAGCGCAGGCCGTGCGCTCCGCTCCGCTCTGCATTAAGTGCTTTTAACATCTATGGGCCAGATAAGTCTGAAAATAACATTTTCTCTTCCAAGACCCATGCTTTATAATATAAAAGAAACAACCAAAATCCAAGATATTGTGTTCCATCTCGATCAATCAGATGTCTTCTACTAATCACTTTTGTTCATATCATCATTGACATCCAACAAATGGAGGGAAAAAAATAATCTTGGAGCCAGGGTAACAGGTGCATTCATATGAACACCAGTTTATTTTATTTTTCTCAAAACTCATAGGATCATATTATTTCAGGTGATGATAGTAAATTCAAACATTGAAGTCTATACCCGTGATAGTTCATCTTAAATGGATTTGTCCTGTTGATGGAGGTGAAACTGTCGAGTCACCCTGTTTAAAACTTCGCAACTGAATGTTTTTTAACAAAAAACTAGCATTAGAGGAAGGAGCATCAGCCTTCTCGAGTATTATCGACAATCAGCGGGAGGTGGTGACACCAGCTACTTGTTGCACAGCCTCTTCGAGTAAAGTGGAAATAAGGACACGCAACAGCTGATCTTGCTGTTCCCAAAGCAAAAACTCCGGATTCACGGTATTTTCAACTCAAATGTACTAATCTAATTTGGCATCTTTATCTAAAATTAGCTAAAAGCAATCTAATAGTAATCTTCTTTGACCATTAAAACAAGAGAAACGAAAAACTTAGTAAAATTCAATATTCAGAATGAGCGCAAACCTCTCTTGGAGAAAAGCGAGGGCGGAGTTCACATCGAGATTTGACTGGGAGAGGTAAGTCTGCACGTCTTCCACAAACGCCGCCGCCGGGATTCCCCTTCTCTCGGTCGCACTAGCTGACGTCGACATCGTAGCCGCCTGGATCAGAAGGTCGAGGAAGAAGATCCAAATGTGAAGACTGAATCAACTAAATTGGGCTTGTTCATCAACTGCTTATTGGGCTGTAGAAATTGGGCTTATTCATCAACTGCTCATTGGGCCTGGCTCCGTTCACTCTCTTATACTGGCTTTACATTAGGGTTGCATGTTTAGTCTTTTTTAGGAGATTTTATGTGATTTTGGTTAAAAATGTTATCATAATAGAATTTTAGTCTAAATCTTTAATTTTTTTTGCTGATTTGTTCTTTTTTGTTTTGTTTTAATCATTATTATTGGAAATGATTACTTGATATTGGATATATCAACGTCATATGTGTTATGTCACATCAGCACTACGTAAAAAAATGACTATAACTGTACATATAAATGACTAAATCCATAAAAATACAGACATAAATAACCAATTCATAATTATTTTTAAAAATATAGAAACTTTAAATAAGTATTATCAAATAAACAGAAAAAACATAAAAAAAAATATTAACACATTAATATGATCTATGTTTAGTGCTTATTATATATTGGTTAAATAAGTGTTTTAGAAAATCAGAAAATATTTTAAAATTTTCCTCGTTTATGTTTTTCAGTTTTCGATTTTATAATTCATATTGTCTGATGAATATGATTCGGATTTTTAAAATAAATAAGAAAAAAAATTAAAAACTCAACTATTAAAATCTTTACCATATGAAATCTAGCATTATTTAACCTAAAGACTAAAATCTATCATCTCTAAAATAAGTCCAACCATTTTTCTGTACCCTATAAATTAAAATTATTCTCCAAAACAATTCCTCAAAACATAAATTATTCCCTCCCCCAATAATTATACTAAAAAAAAAACACCACACACAACCTAAGGCAAAAACTTGTATGAGACGATCTCACGGATCGTATTTTACGATACGGATCTCTTATTTGGGTCATCCATGAAAAAACATTATTTTTTATGCTAAGAGTATTAATTTTTATTGTGAATATCGGTAGGGTTGACCCGTCTCACAGATAAAGATTCGTGAGACCGTCTCACAAGAGACTTACTCACCAATCAAACACTAGTATAATATATATATATATATATATATCCATGTGTTTGTACTTTTCTGGTAAATTATTGATGTTCCCACTTGGGTAAAATAATCACTTCAATTAGATAAGATGATTAGACAAATGTCAAGTGGAGTAAGGTGATGGACAGGTCTAGTGATAGATATATCTCTTCTTAACTTTTTTGATTAACAAGCTATCATTTTTTATGGGTTCTTACTTCTTAACATTAACATCCAACCTAATCAATTATTGGAATGTCACCAGCAATTAAGTGTGTTTAGTTATACAAGTTTAAATTATTTACAATCTTGTTGAATTGCAAATTTTTTTGTTGTATATAAATTTTCAGACTAAAAAAGTACACGGGAAAGAAAAATGTTTCTAGGACCGATCATCTGCTATCATAACAAAATTATAGTTTGTGTTTTTCTAGCAGCGATGCAACTTAAATATTTTGAATTGTATACATATTAAACATCACGTCATAGTTGCTCGTCTGGTATACATGATTATTGCTCGTAACAATATACATCGCAATACTTGCTCAAACTTGAAAATAATCAAAATCACGTTGTAAGACTGACCTTGATATCAATCATACGATTGAAGATTTACGATTTTATTGGACGTTATAATTATTTATAATGATGGAAATTAAATATTTTATATCGTATGACCAAAATATAAGACCATACAATACTCATATTTTATCTCTATGATAAATCGTTATGTCCATATATTACAAGTATTTGACTATTGTTTTATTAATATTTTGCTAGCCCATTTAAGATAAATCAAAATCATATTGTTCCTAATGTTCCATTCATATTTTGGCGGTGGTTAAATACTTGAGGTTAAACGGTCTATTTTATGTTGGTTTTAATTCGTTGGGATCCACTTCCATATTGTTTAGATGTTATAATACAAATTGTTAGAGTAAAAAACTTAAAATTAGTCCAAAAATTATACCAGAGCCTCACATTAAGCGACGAGTGAACATGAGAGATTGTATATGTCTGGACATCGATGGATCAGGTTGTTAGACACATGCGTTCGGATAGAAGCATGTGTCACTGCTAGTGTTGTTCTATATTACTTTCGATATCAGTCTTGATATTTCTTTGTTGTTGGCACTGTTTCCAGGCAAGACTACTCATTAAAGATTTGATGCCTCATGGTTCACATAACCAAAAAGATCAAATACCGAAGCGTCAACAGCTTAATGCACAATAATTTTTCAGAAAATCACTCGTCTCAATACTATTTATTCATGTAAACTTGACCCAACACAAATAAATATTTAATATGAAATAAATATAGTTTGAGCGCGCGCGCGCACACACATATATATATATATACATACAAGTATTAACTTATATACTCAAAATTTTCACGCTATTTCTGTTGATAAAAATAAAAATATTCTAAAAAAACTAACAGATAAAATATGTGGAATGATTGAAAGTGGTGATACAACTCACAAGTGTTATTTAAGCAAAGTTGGGGCCCCTACAACAACTCTTATCTTATGCTTAATTACAGCTAATATTGATGTTGACAAAAACATTAATAAATTAGCTTTAACTCGAGGGAACAAAAAATCCATTTGAAATAGTTTTATTTGATGGCGACATGAATCCTGAAGGAAAATAATATTTCTGAATTTAATTGAAAAAATGTCTTGATTTAAATTATTTCCCTAACAATATATTTTTCTTGTTAATTTGATTTCATTAATATCTTGTGAGATTTTGCCTTTCTAAGATAATGAGATAACTAAGCAAATATATTTTAGATATGCTATTTATGATATGATTTTAAAGAGATATGGTATTAAGAGTTTATTTCTAATTAAACTCTTACTTTCCTTGTGCAATAGGTTTCTTTGTGGAGAAAAAGTCTACAGCTACAAATAAGAGATCAAGGAACTAAAAATTCTCTCTCTCTCTCTCTCTTGACATACAAACACACATATACGCACTTGTGCACGCCGTGAATATCGGAGAAGTAAAGTCATCAAGGATCGTGCTGTTTTGAAGAGTGGTGATCGCGTGTTGCCTTGAATGTGGGACATCTGCAGACAACATCTGTAACGAAGTTGGCTGAAGATCGTTTTGGTGGCTCCTCTTTTTGGCATCATGTTTTTGCTTTCTTAATTGATGTTTTAGTATTGTTGGTTGTTTTACAAAGCTTTTAATTTCTCAACGTGTTGAGGAAATTGATTTTAATCTTATCACTAGTGATAGGTTTTTGTAAACGATTTGTTTTTCTAATGATTAATTTTTGCCTTGAGGCACCGCACAAGTATTTATACTTGTGCGTATTTAATCTCGTCCATCTATTTATTTAAAGTGAATTTGTGTTACAAAATATAATATTCCGCTGCATGTTGTCGTAAATGTTGTAACATTTGACACAACACATAATTCTGATAAAATACAAATTTACGATTTTATACTACTATTGATATATTTATTCACATCTGTCGAGCATATGTTCTTACAAGTGGTATCAGAGCCTACTCTTGATATACTAAGTGTTGATTCTGATTTTTTTGTTTGACAGAAATATCAAATGGATCCATCACTCGCAAACACCGCACTCCGACCACCAGTCTTAGATTGAACCAATTACAGTCTATGGAAAGTCAAAATCCGGTTTCATATAAAATCAATAGACGAGAGAGCATGACAAAGAGTTCTAAGCGGTTGGTCTCCACCAAGGAGAATAGACGAAGATGTTGATAGTCTGTTAAAACCGGAAAGTGACTGGACTACTGATGAAGTGCAGATTTCAAATTACTACTCAAAGGCACTGAATGCCATTTTCTCTTCAGTTGATACGAACATGTTCGGACTTATTACTAATTGTGTCTCGGCCAAGTACGCATGAGACATTCTACAAAGACACTGTGAAGGTTCTGAGAGTGTGCGACGAACAAGACTGAGGATGGTCACTTCCAAGTTTGAGATGATGAGGATGGAAGAATCTGAGAATATACTGAAATATGATCGTCGCCTACAGGAAATTGCTAATGAGGCGTTCAGTCTTGGAGACCCCATATCCAATAAACGATTAGTTAGTAAGGTTCTTCGTTCTTTGCCCGAAAGATTCAACATAAAAATTTGTGCGATAGATGAAGCTAAGGACACAACGCAAATGGCTTTGGAAGACATTATCAGTTCACTTCGGACTTTTGAGATGAACATAGACATGCAGAAGAAGGATAAAAGGAAAACAATTGCATTCCAAGCTTCAAACGACACCTACAATGACATTCTTCAAATATCCCAAGAAGTCAATGAATCAGACCTTTGTGAGGACTTTATCTCCTTTATCACAAAGAAATTCGGGGATTACTTGAAAAGAATCAGAGATAAGAAGAAGGATGCACAACCCTCGAAATTTCCAAGTCTTCCCGCTCCTGAAAGACTACAGAGGTTTCCTGCCAAGCAACAATCTCAACCAAGGAATGAAGGCAGAGAACAATTTAACGCAAGGAAGTATGATTCAGTGCAGTGTAGAGAGTGCAAGGGGTTTGGACACTATGCAAATGAATGTGCCAACAGATTGCGAAAGAACAAAGGCTACAATGCATCTCTAAGCGATGAAGAATCTGATGAGGAGAAAAAATCCAATGATGAAGATAATCACACCTCCTTGACTGCATTATTGACAGAAAATCGCAGGCTACAGGTGAATCTTTTAGGTGTTGCCCTAGGTGTTGACACACCTGGCTGCAACATCTGCAAAAATTCAGTGTGTTTGAAATCTACTACTTCTGGAAATTCGAGGGCAGATGATGAATCGGAAGCTGATGATGAAGAGATGACTCTTGAGAGTGTTCAAAAGCTTTATGAAGAGTTGTTTGACGATTAGACCAAAAGAAACAAGCTTAACTCCACTCTTGTAAAAGAAAACACTGATCTAAAAGCCATGGTTGCCAAACTTGAAGTAATTTTGAGAAAAAAGGACTTAGAACTGGGTAAGACCAAAGAAGAACTTCAAAAGGTAACTGAAACCTTATCCAAGTTTAATTCGAGCACATCCAAGCTTGAATCCATACTTTCAAAGGGAAGAGATGACAAGAAGGGTTTAGGGTTCAAAGACAGTGTATATGAAACTGGTTAATCTTCAAAATCTACAGTTTTTGTGAAAGGAAAAACTGAAATATTCACACCGTCACAACCTACACCTTCAACCAAAAGCTCTCCACCGAAAAGACAATCCATTGCACTTGTTCTAAGAAAAGAAAACGCATGTATGTATGCATTACTGCTTTAAGCCTGGACATATCAGGCCATATTGTTTTAAACTCAGGGATGACCGCATGAACCAAAAGTCAAGCTGGATGTTGCCTCAAATGTCTCACAACACTTCCCGCAACACCTCCAAGAATCGACCTACAGTAAGACAGGTTTGGGTACCAAAGGTAAAAATTCACTGTAATGTTGTTTATACTTCATTAAAAACTAACACTGCATGTTATTGGTACTTTGATAGTGGAAGATCTCGCCATATGACAGGAATCACGAGAATATCTCATTGATTATGTTGATAAAAAGGTGGGAGAGTAACCTATGGAGGGGGAGCTAATGGAAAAATTGTTGGAAAGGGTACTTTGAATGTTGAAGGACTACCAAAGCTCCACAATATGCTTCATGTTGAAGGATTAAATTCACATTTGATAAGCATAAGCCAATTGTGTGACGATAATTTGCTTGTCAAGTTTGATAAACATACTTGTGAAGTTTTTGATGAAACTAACATGTGCATTATGACAGGTATAAGGTCTTCAGACAATTGCTATCAAATAGGTGAAGAAATTTCATGCAAACATGTGCAAATCACTGAACTCGACCTTTGGCATCAAAAACTTGGACATGCAAATTTCAAAACCTTGAAGAACTTGAGTATGTATGATGCAGTACGAGGTATGCCTAATCTTTCATCTGGAATACCACATGTGTGCGGAGATTGTCAAAAAGAAAAACAGACTCGCGTGTCACACCCAGTGTTGCCAACATCTGGGACAACACGCTGTCTGGAATTGCTACACTATGGATATTATGGGTCCTATGGAAGTGGAAAGCTTTGGAGGTAAGAAGTATTATTTTGTGTGTGTTGATGATTTCTCATGGTTTTCATAGGTAAGTTTCATTAGGGAGAAATCGGATACTGTGATAATTCGAGTGCAACTGATATTTCAAAAAATCCAGTACAACATTCTCAAACTAAACACATTGACATTAGACACCACTTTATTCGAGATTTAGTAGAAAAAAGATTGATTCGAATTGAATTTGTTGGTACAAACAACCAACTGACTGAAATATTCACAAAAGCATTAGACTTTGAGAGATTCTCCAACCTTAGAAAATCTCTTAGCATGTGTTCTGCCTGATCATTCATAGATGTTGTCTCAGATGTTACAACATCTCGGACAACATCTAACATGCATGAGCATTTTTAGGACTTAGTCATACTGCATCTGCATGCATACTGTTATATGAAGTGATATCATAATGTTGCATAATCTTCTGGTGCACTTACAATTTCTTGTTCTATCTAATATTAACACACTTGGATATGCTTAACAATCTGATTTAATCACAAAGTAGTTGACGGATGATCATGTACACCATGACTTTGTCCCATACGAAAAGTGACTTAAAAATGGAGTAAAAAGACAAATCAATTATGCATATTGCTCTGTATCAGAAGAAAAGATGGGAAAAAGCTACCTAAAAGAATCCAGTAAAGACTGCGCTTTTAGTATGGGAGCTACCTCTTCTGAGTTTAATACATGATGAAAAACATAAGAAGTTGGAAAAAGCTACCTATAAGAGTCCAATGAATACTGTTCTTCTAGTGTGGGAGCTACCACTTCTATGATCAGAAAGTTGATAAGTCTCTAAGTGTGCAAAAAAATCAAAATAAATTTTGAAATTGTGCATGTTGTCGGAAGATGTTGCCAACATTTGTGACAACACTTCATCTTTGTTTTCATATTTCTAATTCTGTTATTAGGCATACATAGGTTATGCATAAAAATAACATTGTAAATATTGTTGTGTCATGAGGACATGAGTATTTCAACAAAGAAAATTTGATGAAAAATCCAGATTTTATGAAAAATTGAATATGTGTGATCTTTGATGGTTCGGTGGTGTTAATTCGATATGGGTTTTAATTCTGAAAATTATTTTGAAAAGATATTTGACGCAATTATCTCGGTAGTCTTGGGAGACCTTAAAGGCTAAAATTTTCACAATAAATCTTTTTACTGTTAGGATCTTAGAGATTGATTGATTAAACCCTGATTTTGTTACCGTTGTGGTGATTGTGCTTGCTTATCTTTTAATCCGCACTCTTTTTCTTCTAAATTCACGTTACCCGCATTATTATCTTTCTAAGCAATTTCTTTCGTCTCTCTGCATTTGTCTTGTCTTTCCTCCCTTACTTGAAATTCAATTCATAATCAATGACATGCAATGGTTATGGCCAACTTGAAGAGTCAAAAAGCTGAAATTCCGTCTGTTGATGTTGCTTACCGAGAGTCTGACAGTTCTACTGATGAGTTTGTTGAGCAATAGGACACTTTTGAAGAAAGTGAGTCTGTTGAGCAGGATGTTGCTGGAGATGTTCCCACATTGCGGACAACACAGACCTTAGTTACTATGACTTGGGCACAACCTTCAATAATAAGTTCTTTAGTGAAGCAGCTGGTGCTCAGTGGGCTTTGTATGATTATAGAGAATTTCTGGAGGAAAAGAACGTGGATTCAAATGCCTTTAATAGGCAAAATCTGGTGTCTTTTCTCAAGCACTACCAGCTTTACTCGACTGTTTCTGCTGTCACTCCTTATTGTCGCACGCTTGTACTTGAATTTTATACAAATTTATCACCCGGCGTTGGTGATGAACGATCTGGTTTTCCAGACGGTTCTTCAAAATGCCGAGGGTGGCCTCAAGGCCTCAAAATTTCCGTTTCTATCTCTGATCTACGGCATTCTGGCTTCTCAAGGATTTGTCTGTGACATTGCTGAGCCTCTTTCTGATACCAGTGAATTATTAAAGATAGCTCATGTTCTTTTTTCAAGGGCAATAGGAAAATTGATCTGCCATGGTGCGCTGACCGTGTTGCACCAAGTGTTATGACTGATGTTGCCCCTAAGACTGCACAACATGTTGCGCCTCCGTTCTCCACATCTAATTTTGTTCAGTTTGCTCCTTCCGTCCTTCAAGCTCAAATTAATTTTGCTCTAAAGGAGATTGTACGTGCTAAAGACTTGATCGCCAATTATGAAGATCAAGTGGCTCATTACCGGATACTCCTGGATGTTGGTGTCCATTCTGGACAAAAAAGGGGAGGAGATGAAGCTCAAACAACCACCCAGGAAGGATCACTTGAAACTCTTTATGCTATGATGCTTTGTTTTGAAAACTTTCTCATGTTAATGCTTTTACTGTTTTTGCTGAGTCTGTTATTAGTTAGTTTTGTTTCCCTGAAATGATTTTGTTGCTCTGTTCTAATGACCTAAATTTTCTCCTGTAGGTGTTGTCTCAAGTATTGTCAACACAACTAACAATACATGTGCTAATTTTGTTTTATTCAGGGGGAGAAAAATTATCTAACTCAGGGGGAGATGATTTGAGCTAAACAAGGATAAATGAGTTTGATCTCATTTTGTCCAAGAAAGTCAAAAAGGGGGAGATTGAAGGGAAATAATATTTCCGAATTTAATTGATAAAATGTCTTGATTTAAGTTATTTCCCTGACAATATATTTTCCTTGTTAATTTGATTTCATATAATATCTTGTGAGATTTTGCCTTTCTAAGATAATGAGATAATTAAGCAAATATATTTTAGATATGCTATTTATGATAATGATTTTAAAGAGATATGGTATTAAGAAATTATTTCTAATTAAAATCTTACTTTCCTTGTGCAGTAGGTTTCCTTGTGGAGAAAAAGTCTACAACTACAAATAAGAGATCAAGGAACTAAAAATTCTCTAACTCTCTCTTGACATACAAACACACATATACGCACTTGTGCACGCCGTGAATATCAGAGAAGTAAGTCATCAAGGATCGTGCTGTTTTGAAGAGTGGTGATCGCGTGTTGCCTTGAATGTTGGGAACATCTGCATACAACATCCGTAACGAAGTTGGCTGAAGATCGTTTTCGTGACTCCTCTTTTTGGCATCATGTTTTTGCTTTCTTAATTGATGTTTTAGTATTGTTGGTTGTTTTAGAAAGCTTTTATTTTCTCAACGTGTTGAGAAAATTGATTTTAGTCTTAATCACTAGTGATAGGTTTTTGTAAACGATTCGTTTTTCTAATGATTAATTTTTGCCCTGAGGCACCGCACAAGTATTTATACTTACTTGTGCATATTTAATCTCGTCCATCTATTTATTTAAAGTGAATGTGTGTTACAAAATATAATATTCCGCTGCATGTTGTCGTAAATGTTGTAACATTTGACACAACACCTAATTCTGATAAAACACAAATTTACGATTTTATACTACTGTTGATATATTTATTCACATCTGTCAAGCATAAGTTCTTACAAATCCCCCATAAGGAATTTGGCTTGAATTCAATTTGGAAATAATTTAAATGACGCGAACACTAAAAAAATTATGCAGAAATTGAAAACCTTACCGATCGGATATTTCACTTGGTGTTTCTTGAAGAAGGAAGCTTGAATATTTTACTCCTAATTCTCAAATATTTCTCATCTTAGGATCGAAGTTTAAATTTTGAGATGATGAATAAATTTAGTCAAAAAATATTTCAGGTTGGATTAGCAACACTTAAATTTGATTCTTGTTAGTAATGTTTTCAGCAAATTAATTAGTTGACCTGTTCGGAAGTAGGCTTGCTGAAAATGGTTGAACAAATACTCAAAAAAATGGGTGAGGAATGTTGAGTAAAATGCAATAGTAAACTGAATGCGAAATTGTTTCTGGATATTCGGAGATTTCAATATTCTTACTTCACCCATTCTTCCTCATGGAAGGCTTGCACTAAAAGATTTTGGTAATTACAAGCAGTTTGAAATCACCAACTTCAGCAGGACTTAAAACAATGCTTGACTGAAACTCTCAGTAAAACTCTGATTTAAAGAATTTGAGAAGTAAGACTTCTTACTTTCAATTACAAATAGTACTGAAAATTTTTAAACACGAAAGGGATCCTTGAACTGATATGATAATTAATTATCTGGGTGTAATGACTTTCGGTTGAGCTTTAAAATCATTATCGAGAGATTATCGATTTACTTTGTATGATTGAGAGTCAGAACCATATCTCGATTCAAGACATCTGATTTATTTATACCTTCAATTGTCAATGGTAACATGTTCCAAATATATTCGTTCATTACTGTGGATGTCATTTTTTCCATATCGCCGTCCTTTCTGATATGTTCAAAGTTCCGACTGTAGCTCTGAGTCTTAATCACTGATCGGTGAAAAAGAAAAGTTTAAAAAGTTGACTTTGATCCTTAATCACTAATCAGACTGATTTAATAGAAAATGAAAAGATTTTATCCTAAATGATAGATATTTGGTGGATCAGTCAACTCATAATCAGTTTAGCTCACGATATCCTTCATACTGATTTATTAGTTATGTTATTAATCAGTTAGATTACTGAGTTCATTGTACCTCTAGAATTCAGTTTGGTTCCAGTCGTCAAAACTAAAACATTCCAACAATTTCTCTCTTTTGATGTTTGAGAATATAATGGAAAAATACTGAATTCATTTATTTTTAACAGTACGTACAACTAAGCTAATTGAATAACCAAGTAATCTAATTTGTAATGGTTATATTTTAAACTGACTGGTAGATTTCTCATGTGGTTCAATAGATGAACTAGGCTGACTTTAACTAATTGGCTTCTTCTCTTTCCTTTTTTTTTCAAGTACCAGATCGTGGCTTCAAGTAAGTGAATATGGAAGCTAACTAAGAGCTAACACCATCAATTTTTCCTTTAAAATTTTCCTAAACGTCTTCTATCTTGGTGCGAAGCTGGAAGTTGTTGGCTTGGGTTTGCCCACCAAGATAAGTAGCAGTTGCTGTTTGTGTCTTTTTTTTTTTTTTTATCTATTTCAGTGGACTAAATATATCAATCATACTTCTAGATAGTTCTTACACATCTTTAAGCATCTTATATTTGAACGTTTATAAGGCTTATTCTATATTTATATTGTTTCTTTTAAGGATTGTGATAGAAGAGGAGATAGAAATGAGGCTAGTGTTGATCTGATCTTAAGTCGTTCCATCAGTTAGGTCTAGATTGGGAGAAGATGAATATACTGGATGTATCTCTTTGGAAAATGGACCCACAAATTGAAGAGCTAGACTGGTAGAAGGTCATGCTTGATCAATCGAGAAGATTTCTGAATCAGCCGGTTATTCTACAGTCTAACTAACTTGTTTTGATGACACTGGATCATTGTGATCAGTCATTGCCACTTCAACTATCTCTTGAAAAAGCTCTCGAACAAAAGCAGTTTCAGCTGATTCTAACAACAAAATATCCTCAAATGATGTGACATCTTCAGTGGGGTAAAATGAAATAGTTTTCTTATTTGGTGAAGGGGCAAGAAGTGTACTGAGCGGGAAATCATCCTCATCATCTTCAATGTTCTGTTGTGCAATGGATTGCACAACACATTAGATAAAGTAAAGGTTCTCATAGATAGGGAGGGAGGAAAAACTTACTGGTCGGGCTGTTGTGTTCTTTTGGAATCAATTTCAATGGGCCTCTTAGATACAGATTGAACTGAAGATCCACGCACTTCCTGCTTCTAGGAATTCATTAGTTCAAAAAGTTTGTGATCGTTTTGCCATAATTTGATCTTCATCGGCAGGGAGACCAGGTCCATATCTAGTTGATTGATCACAGTTACATCATCAAAAGCAGTTGGGTAAGATGGGTCATAGTTAGATCTATGTTCAGCACAAACTATAGTCAGCTTTTGATTCTTGAGAAGATCCAGAAGATAATCTCATCACTGAAGAGCTTCAGTGATGACTACAGTCTCGACTTGACGCCGAGCTGATTACTCAAAGGCTATAAAATTTTAAGTACTTCATTTTTCTTCAGTTTATATGCAAGGAATATTGTCCTAAATTGTACCGACTAATCAAATAATTCAATGTTTTCTTTAGCAAATGCATTAACTTTATCCATCAATAAATTGTTCTATCCGAGTCTGGACAGTTGATATAGATTCTGAGATAGGAACTTAAGCCATCTGAGCTTTTCCTTTCCTTGAAGCTTAGGAGAAGGTAGAAACCAATCCTCATCTAGTGGACTGAGTGAAGTCTCTAATGATTACTCTTGTCGTTGGTCTAGGAGGAGGAAGAGCCAATGACATATTGATTTTTCTGAGAGGGGCTGCCACAACTATCAGTTTTAGTTTTTCAGTTGGCTGATCAGAATCCTCAGCCACTTGTATCTGAGCTAAAGAAATTGCCTTAATTGGTGCAGGCACTGGTCTATTTTTTCCGTTCTAGCATTTTTCGGAATATGCGAAGGAGTTGTGACCTCAGAGTCACTGGCTTGTAGAATCAATTTCCTCTTAGGATTCAGTCTAGTTATCCCGCTGCACTTTTTATCAACTGGTTTCCTTTTAGTAATCAGATCCTTTCCAATCTCTTTATTGATGACTATAATCCCAGCAGAGGTGACATGCAAAGATTGTCTTTTAGGTCTGAGAGAGAGAATGTTTGGTGCAGTTTGAGCTTTGAACTTGTGCAGAGTTACTGAGTTACTCAGTGAGGCTCCTGAGTCTTCAAACATTCTGCTCAAGAGGATGACAAAACCAATTGATTGCTTCTCATTAAGAATCATTGACTTGAGAATTTGGAATATAATAATTGGCCAGTTGATTTTGAGTCTTTTGTCAATGAATGTCATAAATAAAAACATCTCTATAGTATAGGCATCAAACGATCATGCCTTTGCTAGAATAGGCTTAGCCACAATGTCAGCCAACAGTTGATATTCCAACTTTGTCTCTTTCTTTTTATCGAATGTTTTGATGCTCTCGCCAGATGCAGAGAACTTCAGCTTAATTTCCTCAACTGCTTGATGAGGAACTAGAGAAAAATCAGTTAGCCCTTCAGAAGGCAACTGAAAAAGTGCAGATAAATAATCCTCATCGATTAACAGACTATCCTCTCCCAGAAGCATCAAAATTTTCCCATATTTAGTTACTAAACTGCTGGCATAGAAATTCTTAAGTTCTTCCACGTAGATGTCCAAAGAAGAACCGAGGAATGTTCGGAGTTTAGATTACTCAACATTTTCGAAAGCTTGAGTTACAACATCTTCCATGGAGTAAATCGATTGAAATCGACTGCAAGTGCGTTCATGATATAGGAAGGAGTTTCTCGAATGACCATATATGAAATATGTTCTTAAGGTAGAAATTAGGTGATTTTCGAGATGAAATAAAATATATAACTGCTTGAAGAATACTAAGAAGATAGAGATAACTAAATGTGTTATGGATTTGAAGTATATATCATGTGCGATTTTAAATCTGATAACAGACTTGGAAACGTGTCACGATATTTAATGAAAATTTTGAATCGATATCAAGTGCGTGACAAAAAATTATTAAGTCGCGTAATATTGTGATAAACAACATTTAATGACGCATTATGAAACTATTAAATGATAGAATCAGTTTGGATAAAAACATTTTTAGTACGCTGATTGTGAGCTTGACTGAAGACTAAAAATCCATAGGCTAACTGGCAGATATTTAATAAGTAGAGTTCTATGATTCAGTATTCCCCTAAATTCATGCATTAAGATAAGTCAATAAGTCCTAAAATGTTTCTGAAACAAGAAAGCTTATTCTCGGATATTGGTTTGGTGAAGATGTTTGCTGTTTGTTGTTCAGTTGATACGTATTCCAATCTAAAATCATTTATATGATCCCGAATAAAATGATGACGAATGTCAATGTGCTTAGTTCACGAGTGTAAAACCGGATTGTATGTAATGACTATTGCATTTATATTATCACAGAAGATATGTGATTATTTGGCATCGATTTCATAATCTTTCAATTGTTCGTTGAATCCATAGTATTTGAGCACAACTCTCAGAAGCTAGGTATTCAGCTTCTACAGTAGGTGTGACAATTGATGTTTGCTTCTTACTGAATCAAGAAATCAATTAGTTTCCAAGAAATTGACATGATCTGCTCGTACTTTTCCTGTCAAACTTACACCCTACATAATATGCTCGTACTTTTCCTGTCAAACTTACACCCTACATAATCTGCATGAGAATATCCAAATAAATTGAACAATGAGTATTTATCATATCATAACCCAACTTCTTGAGTTCTTTTAAAATATTTAAAAATTCCTTTAGCCTGCTGAATAATGTGAATGTTTTGGGTCAGACTGAAAACTTACACACATAAAAATCGCAGATATGATATCTGGTCGACTGCAGTTAAGCATAATAATGAGTCTATCAACCCTCGATACAATCTTACCTCAATTGATATCTCTCCTTCATCTTTATCAAACTTAGCTGATGAGCTCATGGGGGTTGCAGCTGCTAAACAGAATTCCATACCGAATTTTTTAAGTAGTTATTTGGTGTACTTTGTGTGATTGACAAAGATTCCAATAGCCAATTGCTTAACTTGCAGTCTTAAGAAGAAATTAAGTTCACTCATCAAGCTCATTTCGAACTTTTTCTGCATCAGTTTAGCAAACTTTTCACATATTTTGCGGTAAGTTGATCAAAATATGATCATCAACATAAATTTGCATTAATAAGGTATGATCATCTTTGTGAATTAAACAGATTATTATCAATAATGCCTATAGCCACGCTCTTGGACCCTGTTTTAAACCACATAAAAAGCTTTATTTAATCAATAGACATGATCATGAAATAAATGGTTGATAAAACCTGGTGGTTGTTCAACGTAGACCTCTTTTTTGCAGTTTTTCGTTTAAGAATTCACTCTTTACTTCCATTTGATAGGCTTTGAAATTCTTGTAAGAAGCATAGGCAAGTAACATTCGAATTACTTCCAGTCTAGCTATTGGTACATATGTTTCATCATACTCGATTACTTCTTCTAGCCTGAATCCTTGGGCAACTAGACTTTCTTTGTTTCTGACTACTGTTTCATCTTCATTTAGCTTGTTCTTGTACACCCATCTGTTGCCTATAATAGATTGGTGAGAAGGTCTTGGAACTAAGTATTAGACATGATTTTTAGTAAAGTGATTGAGCTCTTTTTGCATAGCATCAATCTAGTTGCTATTAGTTAGAGCTTTGTCAAATTTTTTAGATTCAATATGAGAAATAAATGCATCATTAAAAATTGATTGATTATTTGCCCTTGGGTTTTTATAAGGGAATTTGGATTATATATTACCGAGCCAGGTTTATTATTCTTGTTCCATCTGTATAATGGTTCAACAATAATGTTCTGTGGAACTGAATCAATTGAATTGAGTTCAGTTTGGTTCTGCTCAGTTGAGTTTATATCAGTTTGGTTGGTATTAGTTGGGATTCTATTGGATCTTTGTGCATCTACGAACTGGTCGACTGTAGTACCATTTTGTTCGACTGATTGATCAATCAACTCAGGTTCTGGAATTTGAGGAGTTCTTTTATATACTTCATCTTCATTTTCATTCTCTAGATTTATTTCTTCAGATCGATTGATTAGTTTGGTTTGATCAGTTGACACTATTTCATCAAATATAATATGTGCAAATTCTTCAACATTCAAATTTCTTTTATTAAATACTCGTGAAACTTTACTAAGTAAAGAATATCCAAGAAATATACCTTCATCTGCCTTAGCATCAGAAGCAGTTCTATGATTTTTATCATTGTTTTGGATAAAACATTTGTAACCAAAATTTTTGAAGTAAGATATAATGGGTTGCTTACCATGCTAGATCTCATAAGGTGTTTTACATATTTGTTGTTAACCATTGATCTGTTCTGAGTATAGCTTTCAATTTTTACTGCTTCACCCAAAAATCTTTGAGAAATTTCAAAATCAACGAGCATTGTTCTAGTATCTTCTTTAAGAATCTTATTTATTCTCTCAACAGCTCCATAATGCTGAGGTGTTCTAGCTACTGAAAACTCATGTATGATTCCATGATTTTCTAGAAAAAATAGACAATGTTTGGTTGACGAATTCAGTTCCTCTGTCGGATCTAATTTTTTCAATTCTCTTTGATTTTTTACTTAAAAGTCTTTTGAAAATTTTGATTAGTTGAGCGCCAGTTTATTTGAAAAAGATTACCCAAGTGAACCTTGTGAAATTGTGAAATCATCAACGATGACTAGAGTGTAATTCATTCTCCTTAAGCTCATAACTGAAATAGGACCAAACAAGTCCATGTTTAGAACTTCTATGCTTCTGGTTGATGAATTACACCCTTTTTTTAAAAGATGACCTAACTTGCTTTCTAAACTGATAAGCTGAACATATTCTGTCATTGTAAACCTAGTAACCAAATCACTCTTGCTCAGATCTTCAATGACTCTGAAATTTAATGACTTAACATCTTATGTTATAAATAGTTTTTGGTAAGTTGGAAGCAATAAAGCACACTGGTTTACTAGGTTGAGTGGTCCAACTATTTTTGATGTAACACTACACATGTCACATGTCATTATAATGCATCCATACTTATCTTTGACTGGTACAGACTTGTTTACTAAATCCAACTGAATAAATGCTGATAAAATTATATTTAAAATTTTCAACAAGTAATATCTTTTTAATGATAATGTTACCATAAATAAGCTTACCCTTACCAAAAATTATACCTTGAGAAACATCTCCAAATGTGATCTTGGGTCCAGCAAACTGATTTAGTTTTGATAGTAGTTTGGCTTCACTAGTCATGTGTTTGAGCATCCACTGTCCAAGTACCAAACCGAATCATTGATTAGTTCAGTTAATGTGCCCTACAATCACAAATTAAGAATAACTCTTTGTACCATACTTAGGTCATAGACGGGATCTGTCCTTTTGGAACCCAAACTTGGATCAGTTTAACTGATCGACCACTTGTTGTGTTTCAAATAGATTGTGTGTGTTCATGTGTGTGGTGTGTTCTGTGTGCAGTAGAAATCATATGTTGTTTACCTTTTCCGACTTTATTGTTTAGCCTATATCGTTTCTGAACTGGCCTGATATTAATGTATAAGTTAGACTTGCCTTTCATTGAGTTTTGCTTGGCTAGACTGGTTTGAATGGGGTTCCAGTTTGATTTAGCATTAGAACTCTCATGTATATAACCAACACCAATATTTCTACCTTTGCTCATATCTTCAATATGCTTGGAAACTTGATGAATATGTTCTTGAAATTCATGAACCATACTGGATATTACAAAGTGAATACATTTCCCTTTGCGCATTTAATTTTTGTTGAGTACTTTTCTCAGGAATGCTGTCCTTGTTGCTAAAATCGAGACTGATTTTGTATCCAACAGGTTTCTGCAATGCAAATTAAGATAAATGAGGACTTATTTCAGGATGAAACTAGTTTAGTTAGCTTCATATTATTAGATTTAACTTTCTAGTTTTCATAATGTATTATCTCATTCTAAATTTTCAGCTTAGTAGTATTTGCTTTCAAACTTAACATTTCACTAGATTGTTCCCAGTCAGTTTTAGTTCTATTGTCTGGCATGTCACTTTGCTTAATTTTAATTTCCTCGAATGATTGAGAAAGTCCTTGGTACTCATCGACCATGTCATAAAATGCGTTAACAAGGTCCTCTCGTGTAAAGTCGGTTAAGCTAAAGTCAAATACATGCTTATTGGTAGATTCCATAATTTAAGTAGCACCTTCAGCGATGGCTATAGCTATATTTGCTTTCAATATCTTTGTTGTTCCATCAATGATGACGAACCACACATCATCATCTTGAGCAGCTAATAGAGTTTGCATCCTGATCTTCTAATCATCAAAATCTTCTTTAGAGAAGATTGTAATTTTACTGAATAATTCCATAAAGATATTTTGTTAAGGTACAAGAATGAACTGCTTTTATACCATTTGTTAGGATCAAAACTAGAATTTAGAGGGATTGAATAAATTTAACCAAAAAATATTTCGGTTGAGGTAGCAACACTGAAATTTTATTCTTGTTAGTAAGGTTTTTAGCAAGTCAATCAGTTGACCTGTGCGGAATAAGCTTGCCAAATATGGTTGAACAAATAACTCAATAAAACTGGGCGAGAAATGTTGAGTAAAATGCAATAGTAAACTGTATGTGAAATTGGTTCTGAATGTTTGGAGATTTCAATACTCCTATGTCACCCCTAATTTCTCACAAAAGGCTTGTACTAAAAAACTTTGATAATTACAAGCACTTTGAAATCACTCAGTTCAACAGAAATTAAATACTGCTTGCCTGAAACTTTCAATAAAATCCGATTTAAAGAATTTGAGAAGTAAGAATTTTACTTTCAATTACAAATAGTATTGAAAATTTCAAGCACGAAATTGATCATTTAACTGATCTGATAATGAATTATCTGGGTGTGCTAACTTTCGGTTGGGCTTTAAAATCTTTATCGATATACTATCAGTTTACTTTGTATGATTGAGAGTCGGAACCGTATCTTGATTCAAGTCAACTGATTTATTTATACTTTCAATTGGCAACGTTAACATGTTCCAAATATTCGTTCATGATTGTGGATGTCCTTGTTGCTAAGTCGTAGTCTTTTATGATATGTTCAGAATTCTGACTGCAGCTCTGAACCTTAATCACTAATCGGTGAAAAACAGAAAGCTTAAACAACTGACTCTGATCCTTAATCATTGATCGGGAAAGTGAAAGATTTTATCCTGAATGATAGATATTCGGTGGATCTAAATCATTCGACTCAGAATCATTTTAGCTCACGGTATCTTCATATTGATTTATCAATTAGGTTATCAATCAGATGGACTACTAAATCCAGTTTACCTTTAGTATTCAATTTGGTTCTCATTACCAAAACTAAAATATTCCAACATCCCCTATCCTCTATTGAACGTAGTTCATCGGAAAAAAAAAGAAGAAGAGGTGAATGTATGCTAAAAGCTATTTCAGCTGAATTTCATTCGGTGCATCATAGAAAAGTACGTTTTTTTTTAACGATTTTCCCATCTAATTGTAATTATAAATCGATATATTCGATGTTTTACGTTGATGGTAACGATATTTAAATTTAAAACTGTGCAAGGGAGACTTCGATTATGGTATCATATGGGAAACCTGCAACCAATCGTTTTTTCGATTTTGGTCCAAAGCTGAGCTAGTTTTTTGAACTTATCGAAACAAAATTCAATTTTTAATTGCAAACGTAAAATTTCTTATAAAACTCTGGCAAAACAAATAATAAAAAGTTGCACACTTGACACTTGTACTATCAAATAAACTGCTACAAAAACTTGTTAAATTCTTCTTTTTTTTTTTTTTTTTGGATTTGCGTTTACCATATCATCATATATTTGCATTTCGACCATATATCAAATAAATGTCTAGAATTACAAAGATCGAAAACACCTCTCTCTTTTTTATTTTTAAAGATAATTGTAAGAGTGGAGACGGAATGTAAAAGTGATAATATACACATTAAGATATGAAAATAGAAATGTTAAAAATGACATGTGTACTGCCATATTAAATCAGTTCCCAAAAAAAAAAAAAACAGAAGAAAAAATATTTATAAAAAAAAACATATCAATTAGTGGGAGGGTGGCTTGAGGAGGGATGGCTATGCCCATCGCTGGAGGAAGATGAACCAGAACCAGTTCCAGAAACAGAAAGCAACTCTGCTAAAGCCGTCATTGCTCGTACCTAGCAAATAATAGCATCTGGATGAAACTAATTTACCGAAATTTAAATCGATTTTTGGTTACGGTTTCAAAATCTGAATCAGAACCATGTGAATCGTAATGGGAAACGTAAATTAATTTTAGACTTTAAAATTTTGTAGTATACTTAATATGTGTAATTAAACTATAAATTTTTAAATTTGATCCATTATTTATTTATTTATAGTTATATATTTTACAATATTATGTAATTTAATTATCAAATAATTAACTTTAAAACTTTCACGTTATAGTCCAATGTTTTTTTCTCGCTAAATTTTAGAAAAATAAATATCAATTCAAATCATAACCAAATCAGAAACCAAAAGCAGAACCAAAATCGTTTTGGATCGATTTAGTTTTATCGGAAATGTGGATTACTAATAACATATACTATAATAATAAATATTAAATTAAAGAAAGAGTAAATATCAAGTTAAATAAAAATGCAGGTCCGCGTACCTGCATTTCAAGCGCCGCGATGTAATCGGTAGCCTCCTCCAACACCACGGGCAGCGGTTGTTGCCGGCAACCGGGAACCAGGCGGCTCAAAACGCGCGTCTTGCGTTGAACAGCAGGTAAACTCTTGGTTTTCAGGCGCAAGATCCTGACCTTCGATTTCTTCGTCGACCGGCTATTGCCACGGGTGACGGCGGTGATGACCGATTGCTGCCGCTTCGCGATGTTATGCTTTTCCATGAACTTTATTTTCAGCCGGTTCGTGAGCATGGCCCGGCTCCACCTCGTTCGGCCTTTGGCTGTGGCGGCCAGGACTTTGTCCGCGGCTTCTCGCACGCGCCTCGGAGCGGATTTTTGAGCCGGCGAGCAGTTGCCTTCGCGGACTTGCCGCAGCGCCTGTAGAAGTTTCGAGGAGTAGATTTGCTGCTGAGCGTCTGATTTCCATTGAATAGGCGGATTTTGCTGCTGAGAGATATTGCCGAGGCTCTCTTCCCTTTGAATTTTGTTCTTCCTCCTCCTGGTGGCTGATCTGTCGGGATTCACAGCTGGATTTGGCGATAGCAGAGACGAAGGCATCTTCTGTCGCTTTCTATTATTCAATCTTCAGCTGATAATTTGATTCAATGAGATAAAATTCAGAATTCCTTGTAAGAATCAAATCAACACCTTCAAAACCCCATTACCAATAAGAATTAACGATAAATAACGATTGACGCCACCAAATCATCCAGCGATTGAAAAAGCAAACAATTAACAACCAGATTCAAATTCACGTGATAATCATCACCTGAAGACGCTTGAGATAATCTTCCAGTCAAATTCCGATCAATAGAGGGGGAATTCCATTCAGAGAGTAATTCGCCTTGTTCTCAAAATGTTTGTTGCGGTGTGTAGGCGACACAGGTTTAAAGGGGAAGGATAATGGGTGAATGGGATTAGTGTTGTTACTTTGTATGAGTTGAGTAGTCTAGATTATTTCATGAATCTTTATACGTGAGACGTGTCAATCCTACCGATATTCACATTGAAAATAATACACTTAGCATAAAAAGTAATATTTTTCATGGATGATCCAAATAAGAGATCTGTATCACAAAATACGACCTGTGAGACTGTCTCACACAAGTTTTTATCTATGAGTTGATATCTTTTGAGATGGTTTTACGGATCAATATTTGTGAGATTAGTCAATTTTATTTATATGTACTAGAAAAATAATATTATTTTTTTATGAATTGAGTCTAGTCAAAAATCCGTGTTTTAAAATTAAACTATGAGACGATCGATCTCACAAGATTTTTTGTACTTTATAATTTGGTCTGATTTTATAATTAAATAGGATAATTTTTTTTTATAATCTAGAAATAATCTTAGGAGTTTAAAATGTTGAAGTTCGATTTTTTGGAGAATGAGTGAATTATTATTATTTTTGGATAACAGCGTCATTAATTCAAGAAAAAAATTGTTCACTAACTTATAGGCTGTGACATTATCTGGATTTACGCTTTAAGGGGAAAGATCACCGTTGTGGATTAGTTCGCTGAAATTCGGATACCCTGAGTTTTTTTTAAAAAAATTGGTTAATAATTTTATATATTTTTTAATCTATACCGATAGCTTGTTGATTAGAGTACATAAGTTTATAAACTCATGTCCAATTTTAATGATGAGAATTATAAACTATGTTATGTTTTAATGATGAGAAAATTATTCAGTTACTGATCGGCTCTTCAATATGTTTTTATTAGGATTAAGAGATTGATTTAGAAAGAGTGAATAAACAATCTAAAATATGCAAGTAAATTCAGTTAGGTTAGCAACACTGAATTGTAATTCTCGATCAGTTGGGTAACAAAAAACCAGTATTTGGATACTGCGTGGAAAAAGAATTACTGAAACGATTTGAACACAGAAAATGACTAAGTGAAACAACAATTTGGTTATCAAACTGAGAGTAAATAAAGATAACCGAAATAGCACAATTTATATTTATAGACTTCAATTCCAACAGCTGGTTTTTTGAATCAGATAGTAATTTCAAAACATAAACGTCTTTGTATCATGTGATCGTCCTTTCTGAAAGATAGTATAATTTTTGTAGTGTGCATGAAATCTGACATTTAATGGAATGAAAAGATGTTGTGAAGATTTTAACCGATAAATCAATAGGGCTCTGATCCTTAACAAAAAATGTCTGAAAATCTTCAGAGAATATCCGTCAAATAGTCTGCCTAATTCAATAAGATGATTTGATCAGTGATATTTGAATTAGTAGCCCTTAATCAGTGATTTTCCATTAGTATCGCTTTAATAACGGTTAAGCTTTGAAGACTAGTTCTGCTTTGTGATCAGTTCGACTTGAGAAACATCAACATATAGATAATAAGTTTCTCTTGTAAATTCAGTTTGGATAGTTTTTATTAAAATATAATCTGCAATCAGTAGTCTTTTATTAAATCACCAAAATTAAATTGATCCAATAATTTTCTCCTTTTAGGTGATTGACAAATTATGCGTAAAACTGGAAGAATGAATTCATATATAACTTCAAATAATAAAACATATAAAAGACATTTTGATCGAAGCACCATCTATTGTGATGTTCTTTGTAACTCCTCGAGGGCTTTCTGGAATTAGTTGACTTGAAAGCTTTTTTCTTACGAGAGAATTCTTCATAATGACTAGATTCAAACTTATTTTGGCCCACTTCCCTTTTTTTGTTAATACCATCGAGGGATTTAAGAATTTGAAGCACTTCAGCTAGCTGAGAACTTATTCCATCCATTTTTCAGGTAAGCTGAGAGTTCACCTTGTCAATCATGGAGTTTAACTGAAAATTATTGACTTTAATTTGTCCACCAAGGTTAGTGTTGGCAGTAGCTTGTGTTTTATTGATGTATTCCA